>NC_056732.1:1398773214-1398860071 GCF_019279795.1 Protopterus annectens | reverse complement strand
TATGTCTCAGGTCATTCACACCCACATGTACAATGACAGAGTCATACTTGTACCTGTTGTTGAGGGACCTGAGTGCGTGCACTGTGTGGTGTATCCTGGCACCCAACAGGCAGCTGACTGCTACTTTCTCCTTATTCAACCTTGTGAGTGGGAGATCAGTGTGCCTCACTATTGAGACACCTATGACTAGTGTGTTGGGCATGCTGTTTTGCCTTAAGGGCTTTGGTTGAGTGGCACACTGTTTAGGAGAGTTATGTGTCTTGTGATTAGTGTTGTGTTGTGGTGGTTGCGTGTATTTTTGCCTTGGAGGTTGCAGTATGTTAACATCATCTGGGGAGTCAATGACAGCACCCAACTTACAGTTGTCCACAAACTTGGTCAGCCATAGGCCTTTTGTCTTTGCCTGGACCTCCGAGAAGTAGATGCCAAACAGTACAAGTCCAGGACAGATCCCTGGGGAACTACACTAGTGACAGGTCTACAATCAGAGGTGGAGACACTTATTTTGACCTTGAGGGTCCTGTCGGTGAGCCAGTTGGCCACCCACCTGATGAGCTAGAGATTTATGCCAAGTTGTGTTAGCTTTTCAATGATGCCCAAATGGGGGATTGTGTCAAAGGCCTTGACCAAGTCAAAGTAAGCTTTATGTGCTGACTTTCATTCATCCAGGGCCTTGGTGACAGTCTCAAAGAAGTCAAGCAGGTTCAACAGGCAAGATCTGCCCTTGAGGAATCCGAACTGGGTGGGGTCAAGTGCTTGGTGTTTGCCTATGTCCTTGGTTATGAGATCCATAATAATACGCTCCATGGCTTTACAGATCAGACTTGTCAAGCTAATGGGGTGATGTTTCTAGGGTCAGTAGTGGCACCATCTTGGTGCAAGGGGATGGCAATGGCAGTTCTTCACTCTGCTGGGATGATGCCTGTACTTAGGCTGTGGTTGAATAGGGTGTTCAATGACGAAGCCAGTTCTTACTGGAGATGGTGCAGAATACAACCTGGGATACTATCAGGTCTCATGGAAGCTATGCTCTTTGCCTTGGATAGGGCATTTAACACTTGATCTATGGAGATGTGAGGTGTGGTACAAGTACCGGGGATGTTGAAATGGTCTTTGAGCGGGACAGGGGGTGACGTTTGTGCTGAACCTATCTGCTAGCATATTGAAGGCTAAGTCAACAGCATCAGTGTAGGTGATACTTTTAAGTACCACACCCTTTTAGGATAATATGGACTCAGAGCTGGATCATGGTCAAATGGGGCCCTAGGCAGGGTAATGGATCTGGGCTCCCCCAGTAGCCCTCCTAGCCATTCCATTGTGTCTCATTACTTGACTATTTCACCTTACCATAAACACTGTTCAAATCTGTCAATATGCATACTATTTTTTCTTTACTTTTACAATGATTACAGATATTTGGATTTAATTTAAATCTTTTACGTCAAATTGTATAGTACAAACACTATTAAATGTTTGCTAAATAAAATAAAACAGTCTCAAAATCAAAACAGTAAACTTTTCTGCCCTTGAAACTCATATTCAAAGAAAATGCATCTGGCCAGTGATGGATAAAGTTTACCTTTAGGCTTTTTTTCAGAAAATAGGCCCCTTGCACACCTTTAGGACCATGCACACATGCATGATTTCTTTGATTCAAATTCCTTATTGTATTAAATTATATTCTTTGTATAATATAGCACACGTGTTAGTGCATTTTTTTAAATTTGTACTTTTGAACATTTTTTCCAGTATGCAAAGAAACAACAATGACAAAACTTCAGACCATTTCAACCATAAAAGTTACCTCAAACTTGTCATTACAATCCACCAATATCAGTCAATATTTACAAGCTCTGCCAAAGTGAAAGTCATCTGAAGAATTCCACATTAAAGCAGAAATGTAGCTAGCACTAAGCAACCAAGGCACTTGTCTATGACTCACTGGCTGGGGCACTGCAACATGCCTACATTTCTTCTTTAAGAAAGAACTCTGCATGCATCCCACTTCTTCTTTAAGGACACACACACAGTGTTTTCCATTTCTTCTTTAAGAATGCACACAGAGTGTGTTCTTAGTAGTGTCTGTGTGTGCGTCTTTAATACAATGCATGCAAATTTAAACTGGAACAAGTGGAGCGAGCAATTTTTTCGAAATGAAAAACATGGATTATGGATTTTTCAGATGAACATTATGCTGTAAGTTATTGGAGAACTAAGAAGTGTGTGTGTGTGTGTGTGTGTGTGTGTGTAAAATGCCCCAGTTAAGGGTGACTGGTTAGTTAATTTAACCAGGCTCAAGCCCTGTACCTTAGTTATGGAGACAAAAGTTAGAATCCTCTACACCAACTACCAGCCTAATACTTTCAGTGCATTTTCAAGAAATTGAGTTGTGATTTTCAGTACATTTTCAAGGAACTGTGAGCTTTGGTACATTTTCGAAGAACGGCGTGCTTTGAGGGAAGAGAAATTTATTGCTGTTCATGTTGTCTGTTTTCAATATAGAACTGTTTTGTTTAGCAAATGGTCATTACTATTTCTGCTAGCAAACTAGAAAGCACCATTAGTAGCACAACAGATAGTATACTTGCTTTTGATGCAGAAGCCTGTGCGTTCTACTTCCACAGCAGGTAGATGTATTGCTGACAGTGCGTTGTACTTTAAGGGTGGGGTGCTGCAATCCTGAGTGTGTCCTCCTTAGGCTGAGTAACTATGAACCTGTTGTCAGTTTTCCATCCATTCCCTATTGTAAAATTAACAGCTTACCCATTTTTTAATGTAACATAGTCAAGGGAATTGTTACGGCTAGGCTTGTATAGGCCACAAGGCCAATAGCCTAGTAACAACCTATGAACTGTAATTTATTCTTCAAGGCCAGCAGGCACTGAATTTGTAGATGAAGCACCGAAATATAAAGTTGTTTACTAGCAGCAACCTCTTCATTAGTTACAGATCTCTCTAATGTAGATCCAGATCATGGTCAAATGCAGCCCTTAAAACTCACATGGAGGTTGAAGAATGGAAGGGGAATAGAATAGGAACTGAGGAACATGAAATCATCTTGGCTACTGCTTTTAGATTGTGGTCTTGATGTTCCTGATATTTTCTTTGTCTTATTCTATCTATTTACCTTTGCCTTAGTGGTGATAGTAGTGTATGATCTTGGAAGGGTAATTCTTGTCATATGTAGGAATGAGGATGTAATAACTGAGCTAGTCTTCCCCTTTACCTCCGATCTCTTAATCACCTCTTCTGCAGCAAGCCCAAAGAGGAAGTCTTTGGCTAGTGGGTCATTTATAAGCCATGTCTTGATATCCTCTGGCATGGTTTGAATCCTTAACCAGGTATGTATGTCTTCTTATTATAGACCCTGTGGCTGTTGCACTGGATGCTGTATCCACTGCTACAAATGATTTCCTATGTGGATAATTGGCTGAGTAAGTTTAAGCCATTTTGTCTTCTTGATTTCTTCAGTCATCTTCATCACCTCTGTCCTCAACTGGCTGAGAAGCTGACCCAGTTATCTAATCATGTGGGTTTGACAACTGAGTGCCTTAAAAGCTCAGGGTGGCAGGAGTGTATACTTTTTTCTCAAAGTAATCATGAGTGCTACTATTCCAGAAACTGTGAAGGGGGTATTTTGGGCTGGAGTCAGTGTAAAACCCATCTCTGGATCCTTAAACACCACTGCTAGATCAATTATAAGGTACTTATATAAAACTTTGTGGGAGTACTGGACCCTATATAACTAACCACTCTTTTTGGGTAGAGGCCTGGTGCCTGGTTCCACAGAGACAGTCAAATAAAGACCTCCTTAAAGCCTCCATCACTGCATTGGCAGTATTTTGTTTGGTGACCCGAACGTCTGAGCCCTCTACAGCATGCCATTTATGGTGATTCTTCATTCTACATAAAGTACTATAAAATGTGATGCCCTCAATGGGAGAAGTATTGGACATGGTGGTTTTCAGTGTCCGATTCAAACTCCAAAGGGGAAGAGAACTGTAAAGCATAAGACAGCTATTTCCCTTACTCTGAAGTGTCTGCATCAGTATGTGAAGAAGACTCACACTTTCTTTTAATAGAGGAGCTTCCAGACAATAACATCTGGTCTAAAGCTTTATAAGCCATGAAGAAGGTCATGGGGCAGGGTGAACCATTCCTATTAAAGGGTCTAAGAAGCAATGGGGGTGAGGGTCTGCCTGTTTTCTGAGATTCAAGAATCTGTAGGGAGTTCAGGGTAGTGGATGTCTTATGTTTGGATGAAGGAAACATCTTAAATGTGTGCACCACCTCAAAAGATTTGGTCCACAGATTGGTGTTCTTTACACAAATGTCTTACTGACCATAGAGTCCTTACTGCACAAACACTGGCAGAGTTCTGTCCTCCATTCTAGAAATAATAAAATGGGTGTCTGAGAGTTGGACTCTGGTAGGAAGCATCAGATAGATCTGTTGTGAAGGACTGAAAGCATGGCAGCCTCTGAATGTGTAACAATAGAGACCTTTAGTGATGCAAGTGTATGGACCAAAGTCTAAAAAAGCACCTAATCAAACCTGGCACTTTCAAGCTTACTAGAGACCTCAGGACTATAAGATGCATCCACTGTTTCTCTTTTATCTTTTGCAGGACATGTTTCTCCCTTAACTTTCAAAGGGAAATGTCCATGAAAGGGACTAAAGCTCTAGAAAACATTACAACTAGGGACATCATGTTTAGAGCCCAATAAAAGAAACACTTTATATGGTAGTCTTTATGGGGAAACTGTCTACCACGTGCACATTAGTTAGGTTTTTCTGGAGACAACATACCCCAAGATCATAAATGTTATCTGACCTTATCAATAAACAACACAGGAAACATAAGTGAAATAGTATGTAAAGGAGAGATTTCCTAAAAAAATTATTTATTTATTTGACATTTATTTACTGGGTTAATCTGGCTGGGCAAGAAACCATTTTTCAGCAGAGACCAGAGGAGAAAAGCTCTAGACATAAGCAAGTAAAAAACATTTATACATGTACAACTTATTAAAAAGTAAAAACCACAAGTACAAAACTCAGATAGCAATAAAAATAAAACCAAGTAGAGAAATACAGATTTCAAGTGAACAGAGTATGGAGGATTAAAAGCAAGATCTACATTTTTTACAAAGATGTAAATAGTAGCATAAGCAAACTGGGTATGAGCTTGGATCACAATATTCGCAACAGGTCAAACAGGCTAAGTAGTCTGGTAATTAAATTTATGATTTAATTTTCCTTGTGTACAAAACTGATATAAATATGTCCTTAGACTTGTTGGGATGAGGTTAGTAAACTACAGAAAAGGGGGAGAGAAGAAGTTGGGGAGGAAAAGGTCAGGTGGGGGTAGGACAGGGGCATGCTCACTCATTTAACATGTAGTCCTTTAGGGATTTTTTAAAAATAAAGTTGTTAGTGATAGATCTGAGGTCCGGGGGAAGTTTATTCCAGGTGCGTGAAACAGAATGACTATACAGAAGTTTACAAACTTGTTTTGTAGGTTTATGGACTACTGTGAGATTTTGGTTTGAGCTGCAGAGATAGCGTTTGGGAGTATAGGGGAAGATTAAGGCAGAGAGAGCAAGGCAGTGGGTGGGATTCATTAGGACAGAGTGTGTGTGAGGTGGAGTTGAGGAAGTAGGAGTTGATTATGAGCTTTTGGCCGTGAAAGATTTTTTAAGGCAGTGCAGTAATGGGATCTGTATGTTAATTGGAAGCGAACCTGGCAATTTTATTGTAAGTGGATTCAAGTTTGTTCATGAGATTGGATTGGAGATTAGTGACAATAGGTGCAGCATATAATAGAATAGGCAGGAGAAAGGCTTGTGCAAGGGAGCATTTTGCATCTTTCATCAGGTATTTCTTATTTCTATATAATAGTTCTAGTTTCTAATGGGGTTTCTTTTTTGATAGTTTGTAGAATATGAATGTCAAATTTCAATTGATCATCGATAACCACACCAAGGAGTTTAGTATGGGTTTCTACTGAGATTGTAGTATTGTTGAGTGATGAGATTAAGGAGGAGTTTTTGCAGTGCTATAGGGTTTTAGGGAGGAAAAGAAGTTGTTTTTTTTTTTTGATTAAGTAAGAGATTATTGTCGTTGAGCCATTTTCCTACAGATCGAAGAGAGTCTTGAGTAATAGACAGGAGGTGGGGAAGATTATCGAAGCAAGATATGATGGTAGAGTCATCAGCATATTGGATTAGAGAAGAGTGGGGGTAGGATGAGTAGAGGTTATTTGTGAAGATGTTAAATAGAAGAAACCCAAGTATGGAGTCTTGGGGTACTCCTATATATACAGGAAGGAATGGAGAGGATGCAGATAGCCATCCAACTGACTGAAATCTATCAGAGAGATAGCTGAAGAACCAGAGTATGGTAGTTTGAGAGAGATTAAGATCATTAAGTTTTGAGAGAAGCAGATTATGAGAGACAGTGTCAAAAGCTTTTGATAAATTGAGGAAGAGAGAAGATACCAGTTTGTTGTCATCTTGAGCTTTGGCAATGGTCTATGGGAAGGTAAGGGAAGGTAATGAGAGCAGTGGCGATACTGTGATGGGGCAAAAGCCATGTTGTGTGGGGGTTAGGAGGTTTTCTTGTAAGACATGTTCCAGTATTTGTGTATGGATACATTTTTCCATAATTTTAGAGAAGAGGGATAGGATAGCGATGGGATGATAGTTGGAGGGGTCTGTGGAGGTTCCACCCTTGTGAAGAGGGATAACATATAATTTTTTCCAGATTTTGGACATGGTGTTTTCTAGAATGCAGGGGCTTATGAGAATGGGGATGAGGTAGGCAATCGAATGTGTAGCAATTCTGAGGAAGTGCGGGGGTAGGTTGTCAGCTGAGGGAGAGCAAGGTTTCAGTTTAGAGAGTAGTGATCTGATATAGGTAGTGGAAGTGGGATTAAGAGAGAATTTCTTGGTAGTAGTGGTGGCACTGGGTTAAGATAAGGAAAGTTTATTTTTAGTATGATCCTTAACTGAGTTGATGAAGTTGTTGAATAAAATGGCCATATTGAGGTCAGAGTGATCAGGAGAGGGATTGGGTGTGGTAGGTTCACCAGGGTGAAGGAGCTTATTAATACTGTTTCAAAATAGTTTGGGATTAGAGTTGGGATTGTTTACTATAGTATTGCCTTTGTCCTTGTCTATTTGTTTCTTAGTGAGGTTTCTAAGTTCTCTATATTTTTGAAGGTGGTTAGGTTGACTTGATTTTTTCCAGTTTTGCCAGGCTTTGTCCCTTTGTGACATGAAGTTAAGAGTGGACTAAGTTAACCAGGGAGAGAAGTGGGATTCGACTCTTATTTTTCTTATGGGTGCAAGAGTATTTAAAGTATTAAGGAAAATCTCTTTGAATTTGGAGACAGCATCATCAAGAGGGAGTTCATATAGGAAGGACCAGTTGCAGGAGAGTATATTATTGAAAGTGTCAGGACTGAAGGTAGAGTGTTTGCGATAATCTTTGTAGATGTGTTGTCTCTGGGGCTGAGGAGTTCTGTGAACTAGAGTGGAAAGGTGGTCAGTGAGGGAGTCTACATGAGTACAGGAGTTGGTGTAAAAATTTGGATGAGTGGTGAGGATCCAGTCGACGGTTGAGCCAGTGTTAGTTTTTTTTATTATAGCGAGTTGGAAATATAATGAGTTGTGAGACGTTGTAGAGGTTGATGCTAGTAAGAGTTAGAGGTATATAGTTTTAACCATGTTTCTAACAGGGTGAGAATGTCAGGGGTATGATGGGAGATTAGAGAATGAAGCTGATTTATCTTGTTTGCGACACTTTGTATATTGAGTGAGATTACTGTTAACTGTTTGGAAGGTGGGGGGGGTTGCTGCTGTCAGTGGAGGTAGCAGGGGATGGTATGGTGGGTTGAGGAGGAGGGGAAGATGGAGTATTGAAAGAAACACTACTAGCTTGTGTGGTGGAGTGAGTAGATGGCCCAGGATTAGGATGAATGTCACGAGAGCAAAGTTCATAGGTTGGTACAAGGCTATCGGCCCTAGGGTCTATACAAGCCTAGCCATAACAATTCCCTAGCTATTTCTTCTGATACTATTTACTTCCCTGGACCCCTGTCTAGCAGGGCGACTGATGTGATCCCTGGGGTGAATTTCCTTTCTCCCATCCAGTCATCAAGGTTCCTTTTGAAGAGGGCCAAAGAGGTGCTCTGCTTGACATGTATGAGCAGTCTATTCCAGAGTCTGGGGAGTCTATGGGTCAGGAACCTCTCTCTCTAACATGTGTTGTTTATTGTGATGACAAGGTTTAGATCCCTGGACCATGTGGCTCTGAGGGATTGGGATATCTTTAAGTGTAGCATGTCCAACAGCTCTGGGTTTGACATGGCCTTGTATGTTGAGCAGAGATCGCCTCGGAGTAGACAATATGCAACAGAGTATAGCTGGAGTTTTTTTAAGGTGGTCAGCATAGGGCATCTGCTTTAGTCCTGTGATTCTTTCAGTGAGGTATTTCTGTGGCCTTTCCAGTTGTTGCAGATTTCTTGAGAGGTACATACCAAATGGGGCATTGTATTCTATAATGGGTCTAATGAGGGATGAGTACAGTGGGACAATGACCTCCTTTTTTCTGGATGAAAAGCCCTTAGTGATGAGGTGTGCCACATAGAAGGATTTCCTGACTGCTGTGGTGTTGTGGTTATTGAAGGTGAGACCACTGTCCACCTGTGTCCCTAAGTTTCTTATCACACTTTCAGTGTTTAGTGTACTGCCACCTATGTGGTAATTCACGGGTACATGTTTTTCCCCAAAGGGGATAACTATACATTTCTTGGCATTGAGCTTGAGCCCATGGCTCTGGCACCAAGCATCTGTTTCTGAAAGGCCATTTTGTAAAGTATCCACATCATTTGGGGATTCAGTAATGGCTCCCAGTTTGCAGTCATCTGTGAACTTTGTTAGCCAGAGTCCCTTAGTGTTGGCCTGTACTTCAGCGAAGTAGATGCCAAACAAGAGAGGTCCCAGGACTGAACCCTGAGGTACTCCACTTGTCACTTGTCTGGAGCTGGATTTGGAGTCAGCTACTTTTACAGTGTGGGTTCTGTCAGTAAGCCAGTTGGCAACCTATCAAATGCCATAGAGATTAATGCCCAGCTTAGTAAGTTTATCTATGATTCCACAGTGGAGGATGCTGTCAAAGGCCTTGGCGAGGTCCAGATAGGGTGTGTGGACTGCCTTACCCTCGTCCACAGCTCTGGAGACTGATTTGAAGAAGTCAATCAGGTTCAGGAGACAAGATCGGTCCTTCACGAACCCAAACTGGGTGGAGTCCAGTGTTTTAAGGTTGCCAATGTCTTTGTCTATAAGTTCCATTATAATACGTTCCATGGCCTTGCAGATCAGGCTCGTCAGACTGATGGGGCAGTAGTTCTTTGGATCCAAGGTGTATACCCCATTGTGGAGTGGGATACCTGTAGCTGTGCGCCACTCAGTGGGCATGAAGCCTGAGGTGAGGGTATGATTAAACATGACACGTAGGTGAGTTGCCGGTTCACTTTGTAGTTCATGTAGCACACAGCACGGGATGTCATCTGGTCCCATGGATGCTGTATTCTTAGCTTTGGAGAGTATGTTTTTTACCTGTGTGGCCATTATTACCAGAATTTGGCAATCTTCTGGTATTGAGATGAGCCATTTAGGGGTGAGAGGGGAGTGAAGTTGGCACTGAATCGATCTGCCAGGATATTGGCAATATCCTTGGGATCAGTATATTTAATGCCATTCTGTTGTAGCTCAGAGGAGATCTGAGCATTGCCATTTAGATTCTTGACATAGTTATAGAATGCCTTGTGGTTGTCTTTGGAATCTTTGGCAATTTTATTTTCGTAACTAGCTTTGGAGGATTTTTTGAGGGCTCTCAGCTTCTTACTGAGGCTTGTAAGGAAGTTTTTTGCATCCTGGGATTTTCCTCTTTTCTGCAACAGTTTCTTCCTTTTGTTGTAAAGTTTGTTTATGGCAGGGGACCACCAGATTTTTTGGAGGAGAGCCTCTTGGTTCTATTTAAGATGGCACAATTCATGCATGAGTGGATGTGCTCGTACAGTACCTTAGTGTAGGACTCAGTAGTCGAACTTTCAGTTCCTGTCTGCATGGGTGTCATGAAGTTTGTAACTTCTGACTTGAGTAGCATGAAGTTGGCTTTGAAGAAGTTTTTTATGGAGTGGGCTATGGATTAGTTGATCCAGGGCACTGGAATTTCTGAATTCCAAGAACCGTTGGGCAAAGGTGTTGGTACATGAGTAGTTTTCCCAGTTAATGGCAGGGTAGTTGAAATCACCCAGTATTAGGGTGTTTGGCTGTATATTAATATTTTCCAGTATGTTTAGAAAGGTGTAGTGAGAATCTTGGGGCATGGTTTGGGATCTGTAGCAAGCTACAATTTGGATTGCAGTCTTACCTAGTGTTAGTTGCACCTGAAGAATTTCAGATGCATTGTGTTGGGCAACTAACCTGGTGGTGTGAATATCCTTGGTGAATATGGACACTCCTCTATCTTTAGTGTTTCAGTCATGGTTTGGTGGCCAAAACGTGTGGTAAGAGTTGTAGCCTGGTATTGTAGGGGTGCTCTCTGGAGCCTTGAACCAGGTCTCAGTTACTGCACAGACATAGATGTTCTCCATTTTTAGGAGTGCCTCGAGAGAGTGCATTTTGAGGTTTAGACTTCTAGCATTGAGTAGCATTACCTTCAGTTTTTGCATGCTTGTACCTGTTACGGTGGTGGTTTTGTCCTTTGAACTTTGCTTAAAAAAGGCACTATAGGGGTGGCAAGAGCCTTTGCCAGTAACCTGATTCCCAGGGGCGACAGGTGTAGACCATCTCTGGCAAAGCATCGTGGTCTGTCGATCATGTCATCCCAGGCAGACTGATACTGGATCCCCTTTGAATGACACCAGAAGCTTAGCCACTTGCTGAAGTCAAACATTTTGTCCTTATATAGTGGTATCATTGTGGGTGAAGGCAGGATGCTACTCAGGGCTAGGGTCATACCTGCCTGGGCCACATGATCTGAGAGCTCTTCCACGTCTCTTTTCATGTAGTCCAGGGAGGTATGTCTCAAGTCATTCACTCCAACATGGACAATGACAGAATCATATTTGTATTTGTTGTGGAGTGACTTGAGTGCATGAGTTATGTGGCAGATCCTGGCACCTGACAGGCAGCTCACTGTAATTTTCTCCTTGTTCAGCCTGGTGAGTGGGACATCAGTGTGCCTGACTATAGAGTCACCTATGACTAAAGTGTTAGGTACGTTGTCTTGCCTTAGGGGCTGTTGCTGGGTGGCACACAGGTGTTGTGAGCTATGTGACACTTTGGTTGTGATTCGTGTTTGTTTGCGTTTCAGCTTCGGAGGTCCTTGTTGCTTGGTCAGGTTACAGTTAAGGGCCTCTGCATATGTGGATTTAGTGTTGCTATGTGTGGGTATTGGTGGTGTCAGTTTAGAAGGGCTATGTGTTGCTTGAGAAGTAGTGCGGGTGTTAACCTTCTCCTCTTGACTGTCTAGCACAATCTTGGGTGGAGAGAGCTTTGCTTCCAGTTTGGCTATGCAAGTGCATCTCTCACAGGTTGTAGTGTTGGGTGGCAGGAGGAGAGGGTTGTCTGTGCACATGAGGCAATTGCTGCATTGCTCCAGTATGCCCAGATTCACCAGGTGGACAGGAGAAATCAACGGAAGCTGACCATTGGACATGACAGGTTTGGTGCTATTTTTTGAAAAGTACAGGATCTGTTTTTCCTTACCTTAGCAAGGTCCTTTGCAATTATAGGCTGTTTAGTGCCTATGATTAATTTCTCCTTATTAATAAGGAGAGTTGAGTGCTTGTATCAGTTTAAGGCTTCCTAGTGCTTTCCAGCAGGTATTAGAGCAAGTGCTAGTCACAGGAATGCTTAAAGGTAAGATGAAAAAAATGGTTTATCCTAAACACTGGGTTGGTTAAAGAGGAAGTTGTTCTTAGAATGTGTGCATATAGATTATGAAGGACTTTGGTTTGACTTTATTATGTAGAGAGGTAGGGGGTAGGATCTTCACTTTGTAATGAGTTGTTGAGCAGTCTGGGAAAAGAGAGGGTGCAATGGAAAAGTAGCTAGAGGATTGCTGGTCAGGGTGAGTATATGAGAGAGTGGGAGATGGGACGGGCATAAGTAAAAGGTTGTGATAGAAGGAAGAGAGTGAAAGAAGAAATAAGAGGGAGGAACAGACAAGGAGTGAGAGTGAATTAGAAAAAGGTAAGGACATTATTTCAAGAGAGTGAGCAATAGTGATGTTTATTTGTGTAAGGGGGTTAGTAGCACACAAGATAAAGGATTGTAGAGTTAGACAGGGCAGTGGTAAGTAGTAGCACAAAAGGAAGTGATGGGGTAGTAAGTAGAAGTTAAGCTAGATAGGAGGAGCAAGATAGTTGGGGTGGATTGAATGGGGTGGAAAGGGTGGATGTGGGGTGGGGCGAAAGGAGTGTGACTAATTAGGGTAGTGTATAAAGGAAATAAAAGAGGGGTTGGGTGAGAATGGGGGTAGGGTAGGGGAGCAGAGTGAGCCTGAGTGCAGTGAGGGTGAATGGAGAGGGTTGGACCCGAAACCAGATGTACTGGCAACCAGAACAAATCGGTCAGGACGTAAGAAGCAAAATCTCGGCTAAGGATAAGAACTACAATTATGGCTCTAATATTACCTGTTTTGTTAGAGTGGGGTTCTGAAAAGAGCAGTTTCAGTTGAGAACTCTTTTTTATTAAGTCAATTTAAAGTATTTTAGCATGGACTTTAGGTTACAAAAGCTAATTTAACTAGAACAGCATAAAAACCTGACGTATTATGAAACTGGCAAGTGCATTATTTATTTAGTGTAGGACATTGAGGTGGTGAAAGATAGAGAGAGGGGGGTTCACACTAGTTGCAGGGGGCTCCACTGGAGAAATGTGCAGTAGTTTTGCTCTGTGGATTACTTGAGAAGGTCACCCAAGATCTGCCTAACATACAAAGCTATGTCAAACCCTGAGCTGTTGGACATGCTCCACTTAAAGAAATCCCAATCTCTCCAAGCTGTACGCTTTAGGGACCTAAACCTTGTCACCACAATAAACAGAACATACCGGAGGGACATATTCCTGTCCCAGAGACTTCCCATACTCTGGAACAGACTACCTATCTATATCAAACAAAGGTTCTCATTAGCACTCTTCAAGAAAAATCTTGATGATTGGATGGCAAATAGGAAATTCACCCCAGGGATCACTTCTGTAACTGTGCTCGACAGGGGCACGGGAAAATAACTTTCTTGGGTGGTATAAAAGCCAGGGTACCTTTTTTGGCTGGTCTTATATAGGCCCTAGGGCCAATAGCCTAGTACCTACCTATGAACCTATGAGAAGAGGGGAGCACACAATGTAGTGTCTGAGGGGGACTAAGCAAAGTTATTTGTTAGAGGGAGTAAAAGAACAATGAGGTTGGCAAAGGAACCAGGTTCTAGTTCAAAGTTTCAAGAACACACAAAAAATAAGAAAATACAGATGTAAACTGTGCGTCTTAGCAAAATAATATCCTCCAGTAATATACACAAGTAGAATTAAGGTAAAGAAAACATAGTTGTATCTTATTTTCAACATTTCTAATCAAACAGCAAAGTAAACAACAGTAAGGGAGACATCCTAATACACTTAGTACTTATTTGAACTTTGCTCTTGAACAGTTTATGAGTGCTGGACTCAAGATGCTTTTAGCAAATTGACATCAAAATCATACTAGAACCAAGAAAGAGATGAAGATGGCATGAGTAGATGTTTGCTTTATATTGGGTGTGTGCTGGCATCCCAGGTACACTAGCATCTACCTAGCTAGAGAGACAAGAGTTCCAAGCTCTGGAAAATACTTTGGGCTCCTATAAAACAGAGGTGACTAACTTCACAGCACCCATGCAAATGTAGAATAGTTGCATGACTGCTGAATCATACAACAAAGCACTGTACGAACATGCACACAAATGCATGGATCTCACCATACCCAATAGAACCAAGATGCTTTCCTCCAAAAAAGGTAGTCAATCTGATGGTCCCCTCCCCATAGACAAACTCTACAACAGAAGGAGGAAACTTTACACTTCTCCCTTCATTACTTCTGAATTTTCCTGACCTGTAACAGGTATATCTGTTTACTTGTCGCTCTGTAGTTACATTTGACACCTCCCACTCATATATTCTTGCCTCTCTACCTCATATTCCCCCCATTTAGTCTCTGTAATATACAAGCTCTCATAATAATTGCTAAAGATATCTGCAATTAGAACCAAATTTCTAATTAAAGACTTCCAAGCTTCCTTATTTTGTCGGCTGTTGAAATTGCACCACAGATGTCTTAATATCTCAGAGAACTATGAAACAATGTGTCCCTGAAACACTCTTAAAAAAACAGCATTTCTTATTTTCCTCTGTCCTTTATCGCCCACCTAATCCTCCAATTTGTTTTGAACAGTGAAATCACCTTCATTTAACTGATCATTTGTACTCTCCAGTGTTTCCATTTTAACCTTTAATGCATCTTTGCTTTTTTCCAGACATTAGCAGTATATATCTTGATTTCTGTAGCTACTTCAGTTTTTATCTTTTTCCTCAAGCACTAGTTGACCAGCATCACTACATTTATCTGTCACACTGTCCAGAAGTCATTTTCACCAGTCTTCAGAATTCCTTGTTTTTAACTAACAGATGGGAAACCCTCAGGAACATTTTGAATTAAAGTACATTTTAAGTTATTTCCACTCCAAAGGAACATGAGCAGATGTCACATTGAGGGTGTATAATGCTCCTTGTATCAAATATACATGCCCTGTTGAAATATATATTTTATCGTTTCTAGAAGCTGACATTCATCTACATAACAGGTAGGGCAAGAGGTGAATTGTCTCTTAAAAAAGGCATCGCTCAGCCCAAAGACTTTATGTATATCCCCTCTCTCATCTGAAAGTTTGAAGTACTTTTTGCGTCACCTCCCATACAACTGTTGTATATCACTACACTGCTATCTCCTATATAGATGGTTACCCTTACTGAAAGGTTACTTAGCTTATTCATTGCCCTTCTAAACTATCTCTGTGGCAGACCTGGTGGAAAGCATGTACTGAAAATAGTAAACTTGGTTCTGGCAGGGAAACTCTTGATCTGCACATAACAGCCACTCACACCTATCACTGTTTCTACTATTGTAAGTGGGCATGTTCTTTACAGAAGGTGACCAGTTTCTCTATACTTGGCTGCCTAAAAGGATGATTCTACCACCCCAACCCACTTAAGTAGAGTTGTATGTTCAATGTCATTAAACCATGTCTCCTCCAGCACCACAATCCAAGGATACAACTACTTCAGCTATGTAATTTTTAATTTTTTTCTTAGTGGGATGGATTATACCATTAACATTACATGTAAATAATCTTATACAAAACATAAAATATAAGTTACTCCTCATTGCTTTAAGGTGGGTACATGAGCAGATGAATACCCACAAGTTTACTTTGGCTTCAGTCTCCCAAGCCATTTTGCCTTATTGATATCAATAGCCTTGAATTTAATTGAGGTATATGAACAAACCCCAACATGTTATGTACATAAACTATATAAAAGAGATATGTAAATGTCAATTCAAATAAACTTTCATACAATGTTATATCTACTTTTATTCAATTCCCTCGACACCATTACTAATACATCACACCAGGCCTAATCCCCTTTTCCCAGTACACAGACAACTCCATTCATGTACCTTTGTTTTATGAATGAAAAGGTTGCCAGCCAGATGCCTTCATCCTCACACCCCCCCCCCTCCGGTTGGTCCTTCCTTCCCCTTAATCCTAATGCTGAAATAAGGCCTTTGATAAAAATAAAACATCATGCCACAGTATATCCAACTAAAAGTCACTGTAAAGCCAACACAAAGTCAATACCCTACTGTACAAAATCACTTAGATACACTGATTGCTTAGACAGCAACAGAATATAAACGTGTGTAATAATTCACACTGCAGAACAGAACTAATTTAAATAATAAAGACTACTGATTATTGTTTTTCTATTACATTAATTACTTTTACTGTTAATTAGAGAACAAATGTTCCCATACTTTAATGTTAGCAATGACAAGAGTTTCAGCTCAAGTCTGTGATTGTAATAAAGATTATGGTTGCGCTGAGGAGAGAGAATGAACAGCAGATGCAATTTACCCAATGATTGCCTTGTTTTTTAAATATCTGCTGTATAATTTTAACATCCCAGCAGACAGATTCTCATTGGTAACACTGAGCTTATGATCCTACTATTCAGTCTTTGCATTCAGTCCTTCATTTTATTCCAGAGGTTATATTAAGATAACAAAAGTATTATTTTACATTTTGCCAGTTTCACTAGTGGGACCCTTATAATTGCAGTGCCAGGAAACACATACTTAGGTTCATAGATTATTACTAGATAAGTGAGCCATATGACATTGACAATCCCAGCCAGTGCAAACCATCAAACATGTTAATAAATTAGCTATACCAATCAGGGAGAGCCTCTTTATATGTTCCAGGGTTGAATTTGCAGATACCCATCCAGTCATTAAATCTGGCTTTAAAGGTGACTGCCAGAGGTGTGACATACATAGGTGTTAATGAGTTAATAAGAATATACTAAAGGGATGGATATGTATCAGAGTGAGTACTACTTCTCTGGAACCACTTTCCTCTTCATGTGAAGTTAAGTATGTCTCTCTCTCTCTTTATTCAACTGTAACCTGGATACATGGATAGGAAACCTTAAGTTCCCCCTGGTTTGGCACCCGTATCACTTATGGACAGGGGAAGTATGTAAATACCTCTTGCAGGGTTATAGTTATCCATACTTACTATCCAAAGGGTTCTTGCACAATACTAAAGCATGATTTCACCCAAGGTTATATAAAGTACTATGGCTAGTATCATAGTGGGAATGCATAACTAGCCTGCTAAAGATCCTCACAGATCTATATTCTAGTAAGTACCTATGAATCTATACCACTGAAAAGCAGTAAGTACCTATGAACCTATACCACTAAAAAGCAGTAAGTACCTATAAACCTATACCACTAAAAAGCAGTAAGTACCTATAAAAGCAGTAAGTACTAATGAACCTATACCACTGAAAAGCAATCCACAATGGCATGAGGGGTTCTGTTTCACTTTTAAGATTTTTAGTATTGTGCTTGGTTCTTGACACCCGTTACTCATCTTTATCCAATATAACCATTCTGACTATGCCTTTTCATACAGAATTATAATAAGCTATTACAATTCAACTGAATTCAATCTGCAATATGGTAAGATGGCCTCTGTGTGTGTGTGTGTGTGTGTGTGTGTGTGTGTGTGTGTGTGTGTGTGTGTGTGTGTGTGTGTGTGTGTATATATATATATATATATATATATATATATATATATATATATATATATATATATATATATATAGAGGGCCTTGCATTTCATCTAAGTGACTTTCATTAATATGTGTTCCTTCAGAACATTTATATAAGTGGTGTATTTTTAAGAACATGCATTGTAAGTAAATGGAAATAAGGGTTTGTTTCTCTTACATGGATGTCAATGACAATGATTTTGCTGAAATTGTGTGAGAGTGTGACACTTGAATTTACCCTTTTCGCTATTGTTGCATGATCTCAGATTTAGCATATTTATAGCTTTGGGAATATGGGGGTACAGTTCCCCAATATGGGAGACAGAGGGGGGCTTAACATGCGCAAAGACACCTTTCATGTATGTTTTGTTTTTTAACATTGAACATTAGGTGGTTTGAGTTTGATGTACTGAATCACACTGTAATGTAATATTGAAGATTCAGTACAGATTTTGCGTGTGTGTGTGTGTGTGTGTGTGTGTGTGTGTGTGTGTGTGTGTGTGTGTGTGTGTGTATGTGCACATGTGTATAGAATGTGCATTATGTTATACTCCAAAAAAGAAATGTAGCAACAGGAGCACATTGGCACAGTGGTTAGCATTACTGTCTCATGGCAAGAGGTTCTCCGTTTGTGGAGTCTGCATGTCATCCCTGCATTCTCATGGGTTTTTAGGGGGTGCTCTGGTTTTCTCCTACATTCCAAAGATATGCAGTAGGTGGATTGGACACTTTAAATCGACCTTAGGTATGAATGCACATGTGGCATGAAAAAACAACCACAGCAGATCTAACTACTCACTGGTGTGAATACTGGCTCTAGATAATGGTCACTATTAATGTGGCCCTGTAATCCCATGTTCAAATCTGGGAAAATAGAGATTATGGATGGATGAGCAAAAGTGCATAAATGGTTTACTTCTGTGGTGCTCTTTCCTCCCTGGTTCTCCTCTGTTATGTAACAAACTAATTAAAAAAAAATCAGATTATTATCATAGTCACTTAATCGATGCCACTCTGGCAGCTTACCTTTACTATCACTCTTGATGGATCTTTAACAGAGTTACAGTTTAATAGTCAAGAGAAACTGCTGTACCTGTAATTAGGCAAGTAAAGAATGATGTCAAAACATCCAGCAACCATGTGAGCCATATCAGTGATGCCAAGAATCATAGATTAACAGTGATCCTTCTCCCAGCTCTTTCCACAATTATATCCAATTCTTACCTACACAGGAGAGATTCTGAGCTTTGAATCCTCCCTGACAGCTGCACCTATAACTGCCAGGTGTGTTTATGCACAAATTACCCAGCTCTCTGCGACACTGCTCTTCAAATGTGCACTCATCCACATCTGTAAACGGAGAAAAAACGAAGAAACAGAGAGAGAGAAAGGCTTAATCATCAGTAATGCTGGTTCCTTTAACAAATCTTAAGTGATGATGTCATTTGCAAAGTCCAGATCATATGGTAACAGGCACATAAAAGAGAGATAGGGCCATATGGTAGAATATATATTATACAGTCTGTTACAATAAAAGATATTAACCTTTTCTCTTCTGATTAGGTGTTTGGAAAGGATACACTAAGCTAAATAATTTCAGTGGAGCAGCCAGATCACAGATTCACCATCTGTTTTGTGCTGTTATATTATTTTTATTTCTACTAGTAACATTTCCCAGTTCATTGTTATCAACTGACATTTCTCCTAGCAGTCATAAAGTTGTCAACTTTGTTATATTTACCATGTTTTCAACATAATAAATAGCTGTGCGTAGGAAACAATCATTGTGCAAGTCTGACCGTGTGATATCACAAGTTACTGAGTGAAGTCAACTTCTGTTTATTTTATTATTATTTATTTATATTTGTTAACTATGGTAGAGTACTGATCCACATAGATTTTTTTCAACATCTTGGAAGCACTGTCTGGTAACACGACTTGCTCAAAATCACACAGTAGGCAAATGAAAGTGAAGGACCCAAACTCTCAACCCCTGAAAGCAGTTAGTTAATTGCATATCACCTTAATCCTTTGTGCTAACTACCATATTTCCTTCTATTCATACACAATTAAATAATTGTTACTACTTTAAGTATCAAATAACATACAGATTCCTTTACTTAATCATGTTACTCCTCAGCTTATCCTCTATTCTTCTCCTACTACTGAGCCACCTCTCATCCTACCATGACTCATTAATACCTCTCAACATCTCTCCAACTCTGTCCAAGCCAACTATCCATACTTCCTCCCTAAACTCTCCACACATCACACCAAATGTATTTTATGATGACCCTTACTTTTACCCCAGACTGATTAACTCCATTTCAACTCAAATTAAAATAAAATTAAGTGGAAAAATACTGTGCAAAAAGCAAGAATCAGTAATACCTCAATGTATTAAAATCATCCTAGGAGAAGACATTCACCCTAATCCTGGACCCATCTATCACAACCAACATCAAGACAATTCTTTAACATAAACTAATCTAACTCCACAATGAGGTACCCCCAACCCAGGTAATAAAACTTTTGATGTGATAAATATTAGAAGCATAAGAGATAAAAATACTTAACTACATGCCTGGATTACCCAACTTACATCTGTGCTATAACTGAAACTTGGCTTAAACCCAGCATAAATGACTCCAAAATTACACACACACCTGGCTATAACATCATCCATAATCACCGTATAAAGAGGAAAAGTTGCGATTGTGCTATATTTAGAGCCACTGGTAAAGAAAATAAGAGATTCAGAAATTCAAGGATGTAACTAATATAGTAATCAAGACAAGGTTGTTTTATTTATGGACAATATTATTTTGTACCTGATAAAACCAGAAAAGGACATCTCAGTGTTTGTGAAACATTTTGAGACAGATTCATGGATTTTTGGGATATAAAATTAATGAAGACAAAACAAGAGCTATAGGTATAAACTATGTACGAACCTACACAAGAACTGGTTCAGTAATACCCATACTTTCTGAGGACATGATAAAAAGAAATGCTTAGAAGTATGGGTTAAAAAGGATCATGTTGTGACAGCTAAGGCTATGTGGGAAGGGAGTAATCAAAAGACAATATAAAAACTGAGAAACTGGGAGCTCTTGTTTATGGATATGGATAGCAAGATACAAGCAGTGAAAATGTGTTTAGTTCTTTTAGTTTTGTATACAAGTCAGGCATATCTTTATCAACCAGAGGAGAAGTTGGGACAGTAATTAATAAAGAGTTGCAGAATTTTGTAGATCAGATTGCAAGTGAAGTGTGCTGTATCTTAAGAAGCATGTCAAGGTTGTATGTGCACATATAAATTCCAGACGCGTGCACTCCCTAATGCCATTTTGTAAGAGCAGCCACAGTGAGAGCATGCATGATCGCAGTTGTTAGTTTGTATACAAGATACTTACTTAGTCAGTAAACATTTATAGTGATGTGTTTGTATAGAATAAAGCTGCTTGAACAGAACCTACAAAGACTATTCTATTGTGTCGAACATAGGAGAGCAACATGGTGTCAGAATTGGGATCGAAGAGAATAAAATCCATAGCCATGAGGTGCCAAGACGACAGTGAAGGTAAAACCAAGAGAAATGAGCACAAAAAGAGCCAGAAAAGAATCAAAGATAATGAGAAGTAGCACGAGCTGTTTATTTGATAAAAGAGATAAAGTTATTTGAAGTATCTCAAAGATAGTGTAAAAGTGCTTACAGTGTGTGCTTATTACTGTGGATGTGTTTCAAAGAGTTAATTGTGTGTGAAGTGCAACTATTTTGTGAAATACAGTCAAAGTATAGCCATTTTGAAAAGTTTGTTGTGTTGGGTGTGTCTATTCGCAAAGTGATGCCATTACAGAGTGTTTCTTGCACTGTAAAGAGTTGCCTAGCAAGGTACTGACATTCTGGGGACATTTTGGTGTGCTGTTTGCAGTTATTCGCAAAGTGCAACTACTAAATGTTACTGAGTGTTGGGCAAGAAAGGTCCAGTTTATTCACATTGTGCAGTTATTTGATATGTTTCTTACACTGATAAGAGGTGATTTATTGCAAAAACAATATTACAAGAATATTACAGTGCCTGAGAGTTTATTTCGCTCATATCATAAAGTTGTTTGAGATGTTTCTTAAAATGATGATAAGTGACTTTGGCAAAATGATGATAAAGGACTTTAGCATTTAGCCTTCTGAAAGATATTACAAGAGTGTTAAACCGGCCAAGAAGTTTATTTTGCAAAGTCCAATTATTTAGAGGTACTAAGAGTTTGTTCATTAGCATTATTCTGAAAGCTCAAAAGGTATAAATTCAAAAGTACAAAGGCAGTGGACAAAGTTACAAGTACTGGCATAAGTTTCTGGCATATGTGTATGAGTGTATGTTTGTGCTTATTTGCAAAATCCTTCACTGGTATGTGTTAATATGGCAGACAGATTTCAAAAATCTCTACACTTGCGTTTAATCAGAATATTGTAGAGAATTAGAGAACATTTGAACAAGAGTACGATATTTTTATACAAGCAGATTATGCAGATAGAGATGCATGCACCAGGGCATTCATTTTACTAAACCTAGCTGGGTCAGAGGCCATAGAAAGAGAGTGTTTATTTGTGTATGCACCTGCAGTATATGAAGGAGAAGGTGAAGATTATCATATTGTTGTACAGGCTGAATCAAGAGAAGACCCCGAGTGTTTGAAGCGCAAGTTCAGAGAAATGTGTAACCCCCAGACAGATATTACATTAGAGAGGCATTTCTTTTACACGAGAGATCAGAAACTGGGGGAATCATTTTCAGCTTACATAAGTGACCTGAAAAACAGCTAAAACAGGTTGGTTTGGTTACTTAAAAGGTGAGCTGATAAAAGACAGGCTTGTGTGTGGTATTAACAGTGCTGCTGTGAGAAAGATTTTGCTTTGTGACAGTGATTTAAAGTTGAGTAAAGCCACTGAGATTTGTCAAATCCATGAGGTGACAGAAAACACACAAGTATGCTTGCGAGTGACAAGAGCATGAGTTCAGTTAGCTCCAGAGCAAATGTAGATAGCATGCAACACATGGCAGACAAAAGTAGGCTCAAGCACAAGGCAGCTAAGAGATTTCCAGAGAAGACACATAGCTTTCCAGCAAGTTCTAGGAAAGGAGCACACGCCAACTCAATGCAGTAAAAGCACAAATCAGCAAAACGTAAGTCCAGCTTTATTGCTAACTGTTGCAATTGTGGTGCAAATCATAAGTCTAAAAGAGAGAAGTGATTAGCATTTGGTCAGCAATGATACAAGTGTAACAAACTGGAACCACTTCCAAAAGTTTTGTAAATCAAGTAAACCTCACACAGTTGTAAAGAAAAGTCACACAAAGAAGCAAGTTGATCAAGAAGAGCCAAAGCAGGCAAGCCTTCTATGTAGCTGGTGCATCAGTGCTTGATGAAAGTTAATGCAGTGAATTTATTAACAAGAAGCAAGGTGCTTTGCACTGTCTGGATTAATGGGAAATCCACAGAGCTCAAAGTAGACACTGGTTCAATGAGTAATGTTGTATCAGCGGACACATTTGCTAAAGTGAGAACTAATGAACAACTCAATCTAGCCAGTAGTGCAAGACTTGTTGCTTATGGAGGTGAAGAAATTGAAAGCAAGGTTCAGTGATGCTTTCATGCTATTTGGCCGAGAACTGTTACAACTTGCTATTCTATGTAGTCTGAAGACCACTGCAATCTTTATTGGGTCTCAAAGATAGTTTAAGACTGAATCTCCTTTAGTTCATCATGTAAGTGCATTTCTGAGTTCTAATTTTTCTGAAGACATTTTCTCAGAGTATACTGATATTTTTGATGATAAGTTATGCAAACTTCCAGTTGTGTATTCCATGAAGCTAGATCCAGAGGTCACTCTTGTAGTCAGACCAGCAAGAAGAGTTCCAATAGCTATGCATGATAAAGTTAAAACTCAGATGGATAAAATGGTGCAGCAACACGTGATTTTTCTAGTTACAGAAACAACTGAGTTGGTGTCGTCTATGGTAGCAGCTCACAAAAAAGGCTCAGACAAAATCAGAATATGTATTGACCCAAGACATCTGAACAAAGTATTAAAAAGACAGTATCATCCAATGTGCACAGTCAAGGAGGTTGCAACCTGAATACCAAATGCAACTGTTTTCTCCATCTTGAATGGAAAGAGTTCATTTTGGCGAGTGATGCTTGATCTCAAATCTTCATTTCTAACTAGTTTTAGTACCCCATTTGGCAGCTACAGATTCCTATGAATGCCATTTGGAATAAATTCTGCAGGTGAAGCCTTTCAGTGTGCAATGGAACAAATTTTTTCAGGTTATCCTTGTGCCATAATAATAGATGATTTATTGGTTGGAAGCAATGGTAAAGCAGAGCATGACAGAAACCTCAAGAAAGTTCTAGATACAGCATGTGAAGTAAACTTGAAGCTCAATCACTACATTAATGCTGGATGGCCGTCAAAGCAATCTAGTGTACCACCTGAAGTGCAAACCTAATTTCCCTACAGAGATGAATTTTTAATGGAAGATGACATTATTTTCAAAGGTCCTAAAATTGTTGTTCCTGCTTCCTTACAACATGAATATATCCAGACTTTGCATTGTGGTCACCCAGGTTCTGTATCCACTAAGAGAAGAGAGAGAGAATTAGTATTTTGTCCTTTATTACCAAAAGATTGATAAAGTACATTCATCTTGTTCAGTACGCAATAGTACTAGTCCACATTTGCACAGAGAACCACTTCAGCTATGTCCAGTTCCTGAACTACCATGGTCAACAGTTGCAGCTGATATCTTTAAGTGGAACAATCAACACTACTTAGTTTTGGTAGACTCTTATTCAAATTGGTTTGAGATTGATCTACTACCTAACCTTACATCCACTGCTGTTATTACTAAGCTGAAATGTGATTTCTCAGTTCATGGTAGTCCACACAAACTTCTTTCTGACAATGGTAATCAATTTACTAGCCAGTTGTCTAGTAAATTTGCAAAATACTGTGACTTTGTATGTCACTAGTACTCCTGAATATCCTCAGTCAAATGGTCTAGCTGAACATGCAGTGCAGAGTGCAAAGCACTTACTTGAAAGGTCAAAGTGAGACAATACTGATGTGTTCTTAAATTTGCTTAATCTCAGAAACATACCTCATGATGATATTCTTGGCTCACCTGCTGAAAGACTGCTTTCTAGACAAGCTAGAACTATGCTACCCATTACTCCCAATTTATTGAAGCCTAAACCTAAAAACAGTAAAACCATCAGGGCTCAAATGGTTAAGAAGCATAATATTCAGAAATCTAGTTATGACAGATCAAGCAGATTACTTCGTCCATTGAGGGAAGGAGAGATGGTAAAAATCAGGACAATGAAATGTTTTGATCAAATTGGACAGATTACAGGCATACGTGCCGAGCCAAGATCCTACTTGGTAAATTCAGAAGGTGTAGAATGTAGGAGGAACCGGAAACATCTTCTTCCTGTATCAGAACCATCCTCACTATCACAACATTGCTTCAGTGATGCAAACTTCAAATCTAAGAGTGAATCAGACGCTGTTTCCTTACCAGAATGTGTTTAAAATTCTGATTCCATTCCAATAAATGTTCCAGACATTCCACAGGTCAAGCATTTTGCAGAGACAGTTCAAGTTGCTAAATTTAATTCCCAGTTTTATGTCACATGATATGGGCGAGTGTCAAAGCCAAGTGTGAAATATGCAGCAACGTGCACTTGATTGTATATATACTGTATGTGTACTTAGTATTCTATAATGCATGACCAAGAATTGCCTATAATATCTGCATGCTAAATAGACTTATAGTGTCATAATATCCAATTCTCAAAGAGGGAGGATGTAGATCAGATTGCAAGTGAAGTGTGCTGTATCTTAAGAAGCATGTCAAGGTTGTATGTGCACATATAAATTCCAGACATGTGCACTCCCTAGTACCATTTTGTAAGAGCAGCCACAGTGAGAGCATGCATGATCGCAGCTGTTAGTTTGTATACGATTTTTATTTATTTTATTTTATTTGCAGTTGTTTTACCAGGATAGTCCATTGGGCCAAGATGAAGACATTTTCAATGGAGTCCTGGGGAGAAAAGCTCCAATAACAAAGTACAATAGGTTTTACATTAGATTACAATACTTACAATGATGTAGCTTAGAGCATGACATTGCTAGTATAGCTCCAGAAATAAGGTTACAATAGGTTTTAGGTTAGATTACATTATTTACAAGTGATACAGCTTAGAGCATAATGTTACAAGTAGTACAGACTTGTGATGAATGTTACAGAAGATACATACTAGAAAAGAAAATATTTCAATATAAATACTGAGAAGCTTGAATATATGACATATAATAATATATTTTTTTGTAAATAGTTTAGTTAGTATGAGCAGAGAATGTAAGAGTTAGGAGAGGCAGTAAAAGGAAGTTACCAGAAAGGAGGGAAAAAGTGAGGGTAAAAAGTGATTGCCAGTGTATATTATGATGGATGAGAACAGGAGCATTCCCACTGGGATAGTAGATATGATGGATGGGTGCAGGAGCATTCCCACTGGGATAGTAGATATGATGGATGGGTGCAGGAGCATTCCCACTGGGATAGTAGATATGATGGATGGGTGCAGGAGCATTCCCACTGGCATAGTAGATGAGAGTGAAGAGATTTTTTGAATATAAAGTGGTTAGAGATGGTACGAATGGATGGTGGTAGAGAGTTCCAGAGACGTGCTAGACCATAGGATAGGAGATTTTTCCCTGAGGGACGAGTTGGTTTGTGCAGTTCTATTAGGTTCTGGTTGTTAGATCTTAGTACTCTGTTGGGTAGATGCATTTTAAAGGCAGAGGAAAGGGATGGGCACAGTAAGGGGTTGAAAATGAGCTTATGTGCAAGAGTCAGTTGGGTATAGGTGAGATGATTGGATAGTTCTAGCCATTTTAGTTTGTGGAGAGAAAAACAGTGGTGGCTAGATGACTTGTGGCTAGTAGCGAATCTGGCGATTTTGTTGTAACATGAGGAAAGTTGTGTTTTAAGGGAAGATTGCAGGTTATTTAAGAGTGGGGCTCCATAGAGAAGGGAGGGGATAAGAAAAGAGGTAGAGAGATTGATTTTAGTGGAGGGTGTGAGGTAACGATTTTGTCGGTAGAGCATGCCTAGTTTTTGGAGAGTTTTTTTGATATTTAGTTGAAGGTGGGAGTTTAATTTAAGATTATTGTCAATTTGGACCCCAAATAATTTAGTCTCAGACACCAATTCCAGAGATGTGTTGTTATGACTAGTGATAGAAAATGTGTTTGTATTGATAGAGGTGACTTTAGAGGAGTAAAAACATTAATTTGGTTTTAGAGGCATTTAGTGCTAGGTGATTTTTTTCCATCCATTGTTCAGTGGTTGAGAATGCATCTTGTGTAAGCTTTTGCAGCATGGGGATGGATGTGGCAGAACAGATAATAGTTGAATCATCTGCGTATTGGATGATATTTGCGGATGGGATAGAATTACGGAAGTCGTTTATGAATATATTGAAGAGGAGAGGACCTAATATGGAACCTTGTGGAACTCCAGTTGGGGTATTAAGGAAGGAGGAGGTGGCCTTTTTCCATTTTACTGATTGATATCTATTAGATAAGGCCTTAGAGATGTCCAGTAGGAGGGTAGAGACAATATGACCAGAGTCCAGAGCTTTATTTACAGTTTCCAGGAAGGAGAGGAGAGCTGTCATAGTGCTATGACCAGGTCTAAAACCATGCTGCGTTGGAGTTAGTAGATGATTGTCTAAGAGATATGGTAGGAGTTGTAGTTGGATACACTTTTCTAGGATTTTCGAGATGGGAGATAGGATAGCGATGGGACGGAAATTAGTAGTATTGTTATTATTACCACTTTTATGTAAGGTATGATAAAGCCTTTTTCCATATTTGGGGTACTATGCTTTCCTGGATAGAGCGGTTGATTAGAATACTAATGGGGTAGGCAATGGCTTCTGCAGCTATGCTAAGAAAGTATGAAGGGATGTTATCTGGGGCATTAAAGCATGGCTTCAGTTTCTGAAGGAGTTTTTTTATGGTGGATGTGGGTATAGGTTTAAATGAGAGAGGAGAAGAAGGGAAGAGGGCATTAGAGGATGGAGATAATGGAGAGGAAGAGTGTGTTGTAGTAGGAGTAGTAGAGGATTGTACAAGTTACTTAAAGTCAGTAAACATTTATAGTGATGTGTTTGTATAGAAGAGTGTGTTGTAGTAGGAGTAGTAGAGGATTGTACAAGTTACTTAAAGTCAGTAAACATTTATAGTGATGTGTTTGTATAGAAGAGTGTGTTGTAGTAGGGAGTAGTAGAGGATTGTACAAGTTACTTAAAGTCAGTAAACATTTATAGTGATGTGTTTGTATAGAAGAGTGTGTTGTAGTAGAGTAGTAGAGGATTGTACAAGTTACTTAAAGTCAGTAAACATTTATAGTGATGTGTTTGTATAGAAGAGTGTGTTGTAGTAGGAGTAGTAGAGGATTGTACAAGTTACTTAAAGTCAGTAAACATTTATAGTGATGTGTTTGTATAGAAGAGTGTGTTGTAGTAGGAGTAGTAGAGGATTGTACAAGTTACTTAAAGTCAGTAAACATTTATAGTGACGTGTTTGTATAGAAGAGTGCGTTGTAGTAGGAGTAGTAGAGGATTGTACAAGTTACTTAAAGTCAGTAAACATTTATAGTGATGTGTTTGTATAGAAGAGTGTGTTGTAGTAGGAGTAGTAGAGGATTGTACAAGTTACTTAAAGTCAGTAAACATTTATAGTGATGTGTTTGTATAGAAGAGTGTGTTGTAGTAGGAGTAGTAGAGGATTGTACAAGTTACTTAAAGTCAGTAAACATTTACAGTGATGTGTTTGTATAGAAGAGTGTGTTGTAGTAGGAGTAGTAGAGGACTGTACAAGTTACTTAAAGTCAGTAAACATTTATAGTGATGTGTTTGTATAGAAGAGTGTGTTGTAGTAGGAGTAGTAGAGGATTGTACAAGTTACTTAAAGTCAGTAAACATTTACAGTGATGTGTTTGTATAGAAGAGTGTTGTAGTAGGAGTAGTAGAGGACTGTACAAGTTACTTAAAGTCAGTAAACATTTATAGTGATGTGTTTGTATAGAAGAGTGTGTTGTAGTAGGAGTAGTAGAGGATTGTACAAGTTACTTAAAGTCAGTAGACATTTATAGTGATGTGTTTGTATAGAAGAGTGTGTTGTAGTAGGAGTAGTAGAGGATTGTACAAGTTACTTAAAGTCAGTAAACCTTTCTAGTGATGTGTTTGTATAGAATAAAGCTGCTTGAACAGTGCCTACAAAGACTCTTCTATTGTGTCCAAAGTAGGAGAGTGACAAATTTGATCTGGGAGGGAAAGATAGCAAGAGTCAACTGGGATATGTTGATCCTTCCGGTAAAGCAAGGTGGTTTAAGATTATTTGATTTGAAGGGATATTTTAGAGGTATACGGTTCAGGCTCATATACATAACACAAGCAGAAAACTATAATTCAAAGTGGAATGGGATGATGATGAAATGTGTGGAGAGAATTCAAGAAATACAGAGAGAGTGGGATTTTAGATGCAGATCCTTAAGGAGAATAACAACAGCCATACAGAATATTACATTTATAAAGTAGCAAAAAGCATTATAAGAACTAAGCAGACACAAGAATGCAGAAAGGTGATTCTGATGATAGGGATAACTGCAATTAGGGGTACAGAGAATAGGCAAGACAGGGCTGGAATTTACCGGAGAAAAATGGGAAAGGAAGCAAGATACTGGGAGCAAATACCTACAGAGAGAGAGAGAGAGAAAGGTAATATAATGGGAAGAAGTCAAGATAACATTTGGACTGCAGGCCGGAGACTGCCTTACCTATCAGGGTTGATATTACAGTACAGGCAAAGAGAAAAGGATAGGACAATCTTAAGTGAAAGACCTTCCCTGGAAGAGTTTTTATTTGAATCTAGAACATAAGCTGCTGTTAAAAACGAGATATAAAATATTGCATGATAACTACAGGGATCAAAAAGAGTAGCTTAGAAAAGATTAAATCTAGAACAGAAGCTGTTGTTAAAAAAGATAACCAATAGGGCATATAAAAGGTTGCATGTTGTTGCAGTCATCACATTTGGGTAGATTCCCAAAGCTAAGGATGGAAGGAGGAATTTAGATACCATTAGGACAGTACAGTTGTGTACACTTACCATACTTACCATAAATGTAGATGTTCGAGTGTATTCACTGCTGCAGTCATTACATTTGAGTAATCTGCTGGCAGGTTGCCCTCAATCGCCTGAATAACAAAGTCTTGGGTCCCGTCAGTTGCTTTCTCCTCTTCCATGAAGTCAGGTCACCAGGGTATAAAACATGCAGCCAACGCCATTTTAATCAGTTTTTCTTGCCCCAGATGTCAGGTGCCCCACAAATGGGGGGCAAAAATATATATAAGTAAACTTTAAATGTATAAATGCACTTTTGAAACATAAAATTTACCTTCAACTAAAAGCAAATACACCACAAAGGCTTTTGAGTATAGTGAAGGAAAGAAAAGGTAAAGAAAGGGGGATGGCGGAGGAACCTCGACTGCAACAGTGAATACACTCGAACACCTACATTTATGGTAAGTGTACACAACTGTACTATGTACTTCATGTTTCACTGTTGCAGACATTACGTTTGGGTAGAATCTCAAAGCTATGGATGGGAGGATGAAACTAAACAGCATTAGGAGCAGCTATAAGGCCCTGCAGGACTGCAGTGGCAAAGCCTGCCCTGGATTTAGAGAAGAGAGGTAAAATGATAATGCTTTGTGAAAGTATGAACAGAGCTTCAAGTAGCAGCTAGAATATCTTTGGTTGGGACCCTCTGAGAAAATCTGCTGAAGTAGAGGCAGCCTGGTGGAATGGGATCTGATCCCTTGGGCACAGGTTTACCATGGTGCAAATAGCAGAAACAAATGAAGTGGCTTATCCATTTAGAAATAGTCTGCTTTGATATAGCCTTCCCTCTAATCTTGCAGCAAATGCTACCAGTAGTTGCTCAGACTTTTTAGAGATTTTGTCCTGTTTAAGTAGAATCTTAGTTGTCTGTGTACAGCCAATGAATGCAGAATCTATTCCCCTTGTTCCCATGGATTTGGGAAAAATGTTGGCAGTTGAATGGTCTGGTTAAGAGCTACACTGGATACCACCTTGGGCATAAAAGAAGGATTGGTCCTGAGGGCCACCCTGTCTGGGTAAAATATAACGAAAGGCTCCACTGACAGGAGAACCTGTAGTTCTGAAACCCTTCTTGCTGAAGTGACTGCCAAAAGAGAAGCTGTCTTCCAAGATAGAAATTTTATATCCGCAGTAGCTGCTGGTTCAAAATGAGACAGGGTGAGTTTTTCCAGCACAAAATTGAGGTCCCATGCAGGAGTTAGTGTTCTCCTGGGAGGCCTTACATTTTTGGCCCCTCTGAGATACTGTTTAAGCAGTGGATGAGAAAAGAGGGGAGGCTCTGTGTTGTAATGAGCTGAGATGGCAGAGGCATGGATTTGTAATGATGAAAAGATAGGCCCTTGTCAAGCATCTCAGTTAAGTATTGTAAAATCTGAGGCATATTGGGCTTTGCTGTGTCTATTCTTTGTACTTGGTTCCAAGCACAGAATCTCTTCCATTTATCAGCATAAGATTTTCTAGTACTAGGCCTTCTGGTTTCCAAAATGACATCCATCACAGGTTTACAGAGAGATGTGGTTTGAATAATTAGTTGATCAGCCATGCTGCAAGATTCAGAGTTTGGAGCTGAGTATGTAGAATTTGAAAGTTCTTCTGAGACAGTAGATGAGATGTTTGAGGCAAGTACCATGGAGGAAGGTATGACATATTCCTTAGAAGTGAGTACCAGTGCTTGCGAGGCCAGTCTGGAGCAATTAGGATCATTTTTGTTTTTTCCTGCCTGACTTTTAATAAGACCTTGGAGAGTAGAGGCAGCGGTAGAAAGGCATAGACTGATAGGTTTTTCCAGCTGAAGGACAGAGCATCCACTTTCCGTGCTTTTTTTGTGATGCATTCTTGTGCAGAATTTGTCCACCTGATAATTTTGGGGAGAGGCAAATAGATCTATGTCTGGGCTCCCCCATTTCTGTCCAAAGAAATGGTGCTACAAGTGCTCAAAGAAAAACCAAAGAACAGTCCAATACTTAAATAGTTCACAAAGAGACTTTTCAGACAAATACTTTTAATTTAAAAAAAAATTTTAAAATGTTACCCGGTCAAGCATTTTGCAGAGACAGTTCAAGTTGCTAAATTTAATTCCCAGTTTTATGTCACATGATATGGGCGAGTGTCAAAGCCAAGTGTGAAATATGCAGCAACGTGCACTTGATTGTATGTATACTGTATGTATACTTAGTATTCTATAATGCATGACCAAGAATTGCCTATAATATCTGTGTGCTAAATAGACTTATAGTGTCATAATATCCAATTCTCAAACAGGGAGGATGTAGATCAGATTGCAAGTAAAGTGTGCTGTATCTTAAGAAGCATGTCAAGGTTGTATGTGCACATATAAATTCCAGAGGCGTGCACTCCCTAGTGCCATTTTGTAAGAGCAGCCACAGTGAGGGCATGCAAGATCGCAGCTGTTAGTTTGTATACGATTTTTATTTATTTTATTTTATTTGCAGTTGTTTTACCAGGATAGTCCATTGGGCCAAGATGAAGACATTTTCAATGGAGTCCTGGGGAGAAAAGCTCCAATAACAAAGTACAATAGGTTTTACATTAGATTACAATACTTACAATGATGTAGCTTAGAGCATGACATTGCTAGTATAGCTCCAGAAATAAGGTTACAATAGGTTTTAGGTTAGATTACATTATTTACAAGTGATACAGCTTAGAGCATAATGTTACAAGTAGTACAGACTTGTGATGAATGTTACAGAAGATACATACTAGAAAAGAAAATATTTCAATATAAATACTGAGAAGCTTGAATATATGACATATAATAATATATTTTTTTGTAAATAGTTTAGTTAGTATGAGCAGAGAATGTAAGAGTTAGGAGAGGCAGTAAAAGGACGTTACCAGAAAGGAGGGAAAAAGTGAGGGTAAAAAGTGATTGCCAGTGTATATTATGATGGATGAGAACAGGAGCATTCCCACTGGGATAGTAGATATGATGGATGGGTGCAGGAGCATTCCCACTGGGATAGTAGATATGATGGATGGGTGCACGAGCATTCCACTGGGATAGTAGATATGTCGGATGGGTGCAGGAGCATTCCCACTGGGATAGTAGATGAGAGTGAAGAGATTTTTTGAATATAAAGTGGTTAGAGATGGTACGAATGGATGGTGGTAGAGAGTTCCAGAGACGTGCTAGACCATAGGATAGGAGATATTTCCCTGAGGGACGAGTTGGTTTGTGCAGTTCTATTAGGTTCTGGTTGTTAGATCTTAGTACTCTGTTGGGTAGATGCATTTTAAAGGCAGAGGAAAGGGATGGGCACAGTAAGGGGTTGAAAATGAGCTTATGTGCAAGAGTCAGTTGGGTATAGGTGAGATGATTGGATAGTTCTAGCCATTTTAGTTTGTGGAGAGAAAAACAGTGGTGGCTAGATGACTTGTGGCTAGTAGCGAATCTGGCGATTTTGTTGTAACATGAGGAAAGTTGTGTTTTAAGGGAAGATTGCAGGTTATTTAAGAGTGGGGCTCCATAGAGAAGGGAGGGGATAAGAAAAGAGGTAGAGAGAGTGATTTTAGTGGAGGGTGTGAGGTAACGATTTTGTCGGTAGAGCATGCCTAGTTTTTGGAGAGTTTTTTTGATATTTAGTTGAAGGTGGGAGTTTAATTTAAGATTATTGTCAATTTGGACCCCAAATAATTTAGTCTCAGACACCAATTCCAGAGATGTGTTGTTATGACTAGTGATAGAAAATGTGTTTGTATTGATAGAGGTGACTTTAGAGGGAGTAAAAAACATTAATTTGGTTTTAGAGGCATTTAGTGCTAGGTGATTTTTTTCCATCCATTGTTCAGTGATTGAGAATGCATCTTGTGTAAGCTTTTGCAGCATGGGGATGGATGTGGCAGAACAGATAATAGTTGAATCATCTGCGTATTGGATGATATTTGCGGATGGGATAGAATTACGGAAGTCGTTTATGAATATATTGAAGAGGAGAGGACCTAATATGGAACCTTGTGGAACTCCAGTTGGGGTATTAAGGAAGGAGGAGGTGGCCTTTTTCCATTTTACTGATTGATATCTATTAGATAAGGCCTTAGAGATGTCCAGTAGGAGGGTAGAGACAATATGACCAGAGTCCAGAGCTTTATTTACAGTTTCCAGGAAGGAGAGGAGAGCTGTCATAGTGCTATGACCAGGTCTAAAACCATGCTGCGTTGGAGTTAGTAGATGATTGTCTAAGAGATATGGTAGGAGTTGTAGTTGGATACACTTTTCTAGGATTTTCGAGATGGGAGATAGGATAGCGATGGGACGGAAATTAGTAGTATTGTTATTATTACCACTTTTATGTAAGGGTATGATAAAAGCCTTTTTCCATATTTGGGGTACTATGCTTTCCTGGATAGAGCGGTTGATTAGAATACTAATGGGGTAGGCAATGGCTTCTGCAGCTATGCTAAGAAAGTATGAAGGGATGTTATCTGGGGCATTAAAGCATGGCTTCAGTTTCTGAAGGAGTTTTTTTATGGTGGATGTGGGTATAGGTTTAAATGAGAGAGGAGAAGAAGGGGAAGAGAGGGCATTAGAGGATGGAGATAATGGAGAGGAAGAGTGTGTTGTAGTAGGAGTAGTAGAGGATTGTACAAGTTACTTAAAGTCAGTAAACATTTATAGTGATGTGTTTGTATAGAAGAGTGTGTTGTAGTAGGAGTAGTAGAGGATTGTACAAGTTACTTAAAGTCAGTAAACATTTATAGTGATGTGTTTGTATAGAAGAGTGTGTTGTAGTAGAGTAGTAGAGGATTGTACAAGTTACTTAAAGTCAGTAAACATTTATAGTGATGTGTTTGTATAGAAGAGTGTGTTGTAGTAGGAGTAGTAGGATTGTACAAGTTACTTAAAGTCAGTAAACATTTATAGTGATGTGTTTGTATAGAAGAGTGTGTTGTAGTAGGAGTAGTAGAGGATTGTACAAGTTACTTAAAGTCAGTAAACATTTATAGTGATGTGTTTGTATAGAAGAGTGTGTTGTAGTAGGAGTAGTAGAGGATTGTACAAGTTACTTAAAGTCAGTAAACATTTATAGTGACGTGTTTGTATAGAAGAGTGCGTTGTAGTAGGAGTAGTAGAGGATTGTACAAGTTACTTAAAGTCAGTAAACATTTATAGTGATGTGTTTGTATAGAAGAGTGTGTTGTAGTAGGAGTAGTAGAGGATTGTACAAGTTACTTAAAGTCAGTAAACATTTATAGTGATGTGTTTGTATAGAAGAGTGTGTTGTAGTAGGAGTAGTAGAGGATTGTACAAGTTACTTAAAGTCAGTAAACATTTACAGTGATGTGTTTGTATAGAAGAGTGTGTTGTAGTAGGAGTAGTAGAGGACTGTACAAGTTACTTAAAGTCAGTAAACATTTATAGTGATGTGTTTGTATAGAAGAGTGTGTTGTAGTAGGAGTAGTAGAGGATTGTACAAGTTACTTAAAGTCAGTAAACATTTACAGTGATGTGTTTGTATAGAAGAGTGTGTTGTAGTAGGAGTAGTAGAGGACTGTACAAGTTACTTAAAGTCAGTAAACATTTATAGTGATGTGTTTGTATAGAAGAGTGTGTTGTAGTAGGAGTAGTAGAGGATTGTACAAGTTACTTAAAGTCAGTAGACATTTATAGTGATGTGTTTGTATAGAAGAGTGTGTTGTAGTAGGAGTAGTAGAGGATTGTACAAGTTACTTAAAGTCAGTAAACATTTATAGTGATATGTTTGTATAGAATAAAGCTGCTTGAACAGAACCTATGAAGACTCTTCTACTGTGTCCAAAGTAGGAGAGTGACAAATTTTATCTGGGAGGGAAAGATAGCAAGAATCAACTGGGATATGTTGATCCTTCCAGTAAAGCAAGGTGGTTTAAGATTATTTGATTTGAAGGGATATTTTAGAGGTACACGGTTCAGGCTCATATACATAACACAAGCAGAAAACTATAATTCAAAGTGGAAAGGGATGATGATGAAATGTGTGGAGAGAATTCAAGAAATACAGAGAGAGTGGGATTTTAGATGCAGATCCTTAAGGAGAATAACAACAGCCATACAGAATATTACATTTATAAAGTAGCAAAAAGCATTATAAGAACTAAGCAGACACAAGAATGCAGAAAGGTGATTCTGATGATAGGGATAACTGCAATTAGGGGTACAGAGAATAGGCAAGACAGGGCTGGAATTTACCGGAGAAAAATGGGAAAGGAAGCAAGATACTGGGAGCAAATACCTACAGAGAGAGAGAGAGAGAAAGGTAATATAATGGGAAGAAGTCAAGATAACATTTGGACTGCAGGCCGGAGACTGCCTTACCTATCAGGGTTGATATTACAGTACAGGCAAAGAGAAAAGGATAGGACAATCTTAAGTGAAAGACCTTCCCTGGAAGAGTTTTTATTTGAATCTAGAACATAAGCTGCTGTTAAAAACGAGATATAAAATATTGCATGATAACTACAGGGATCAAAAAGAGTAGCTTAGAAAAGATTAAATCTAGAACAGAAGCTGTTGTTAAAAAAGATAACCAATAGGGCATATAAAAGGTTGCATGTTGTTGCAGTCATCACATTTGGGTAGATTCCCAAAGCTAAGGATGGAAGGAGGAATTTAGATACCATTAGGACAGTACAGTTGTGTACACTTACCATACTTACCATAAATGTAGATGTTCGAGTGTATTCACTGTTGCAGTCATTACATTTGAGTAATCTGCTGGCAGGTTGCCCTCAATCGGCCTGAATAACAAAGTCTTGGGTCCTGCGTCAGTTGCTTTCTCCTCTTCCATGAAGTCAGGTCACCAGGGGTATAAAACATGCAGCCAACGCCATTTTAATCAGTTTTTCTTGCCCCAGATGTCAGGTGCCCCACAAATGGGGAGCAAAAATATATATAAGTAAACTTTAAATGTATAAATGCACTTTTGGAAACATAAAATTTACCTTCAACTAAAAGCAAATACACCACAAAGGCTTTTGTTTATAGTGAAGGAAAGAAAAGGTAAAGAAAGGGGGATGGCGGGAGGGGAACCCGGACTGCAACAGTGAATACACTCGAACATCTACATTTATGGTAAGTGTACACAACTGTACTATGTTCTTCATGTTTCACTGTTTCAGTCATTACATTTGGGTAGAATCCCAAAGCTATGGATGGGAGGATGAAACTAAACAGCATTAGGAGCAGCTATAAGGCCCTGCAGGACTGCAGTGGCAAAGCCTGCCCTGGATTTAGAGAAGAGAGGTAAATGATAATGCTTTGTGAAAGTATGAACAGAGCTTCAAGTAGCAGCTTCTAGAATATCTTTGGTTGGGACCCCTCTGAGAAAATCTGCTGAAGTAGAGGCAGCCTTGGTGGAATGGGATCTGATCCCCTTGGGCACAGGTTTACCATGGTGCAAATAGCAGAAACAAATGAAGTGGCTTATCCATTTAGAAATAGTCTGCTTTGATATAGCCTTCCCCTCTAATCTTGCAGCAAATGCTACCAGTAGTTGCTCAGACTTTTTTAGAGATTTTGTCCTGTTTAAGTAGAATCTTAGTTGTCTGTGTACAGCCAATGAATGCAGAATCTATTCCCCCTTGTTCTGCGGATTTGGGAAAAATGTTGGCAGTTGAATGGTCTGGTTAAGAGCTACACTGGATACCACCTTAGGCATAAAAGAAGGATTGGTCCTGGGGGCCACCCTGTCCGGGTAAAATATAATGAAAGGCTCCACTGCCATGAGAGCCTGTAGTTCTGAAACCCTTCTTGCTGAAGTGACTGCCAAAAGAAAAGCTGTCTTCCAAGATAGAAATTTTATATCCGCAGTAGCTGCTGGTTCAAAAGGAGGCAGGGTGAGTTTTTCCAGCACAAAATTGAGGTCCCATGCAGGAGTTAGTGTTCTCCTGGGAGGCCTTACATTTTTGGCCCCTCTGAGATACTGTTTAAGCAGTGGATGAGAAAAGAGGGGAGGCTCTGTGTTGTAATGAGCTGAGATGGCAGAGGCATGGATTTGTAATGATGAAAAAGATAGGCCCTTGTCAAGCATCTCAGTTAAGTATTGTAAAATCTGAGGCATATTGGGCTTTGCTGTGTCTATTCTTTGTACTTGGTTCCAAGCACAGAATCTCTTCCATTTATCAGCATAAGATTTTCTAGTACTAGGCCTTCTGGTTTCCAAAATGACATCCATCACAGGTTTACAGAGAGATGTGGTTTGAATAATTAGTTGATCAGCCATGCTGCAAGATTCAGAGTTTGGAGCTGAGTATGTAGAATTTGAAAGTTCTTCTGAGACAGTAGATGAGATGTTTGAGGCAAGTACCATGGAGGAAGGTATGACATATTCCTTAGAAGTGAGTACCAGTGCTTGCGAGGCCAGTCTGGAGCAATTAGGATCATTTTTGTTTTTTCCTGCCTGACTTTTAATAAGACCTTGGAGAGTAGAGGCAGCGGTAGAAAGGCATAGACTGATAGGTTTTTCCAGCTGAAGGACAGAGCATCCACTTTCCGTGCTTTTTTTGTGATGCATTCTTGTGCAGAATTTGTCCACCTGATAATTTTGGGGAGAGGCAAATAGATCTATGTCTGGGCTCCCCCATTTCTGTCCAAAGAAATGGTGCTACAAGTGCTCAAAGAAAAAACCAAATAAAACAAAAGAGCACAACGTTGCGAGTCCACAATACTGTTTTAATATTAAAAATAATAAACCAAAGTTGTTAAGCGCTTTCATCAACTAGTATGACTTTTTCAGAACAAATTACCACTGAAAATTTTCACATTTAAATACATGTTGCTGGTTAGTCATTGGTTCTAAACCAACCAATTCCATCAATGAAAAATCACAACTCCTGAATATGTAAACACCAATTAATTAAAATAAAATAAAATAATTTTACTCAGTAATGAATATAAGAAATCAGATATTCTCAAGATATAAATATAAAATACTAGTCCATTACATGAACTCATCATACCAAAAAAGTATATATAAATATATTCACAAATATATTTACAAATGTCTTTGATATTGCTAAACTGAGTCTGCCTTTTCCTTAAGAATTGGCATTATAGTGATATGCTCGTTGAGCCCTGATGGATGATCAGCAGCTAGCCTTAATTGCCACAATAGCTCCTTTTTGTACAATACATTTTGCCAATCCCCACCTCTTGCTTCCACTGTTACAAATTCAAGTATACCAAACTTAAAACATGTAAACTTGGTACATAAAATACTGTGTTTGTATAATGCATTAGTATCTTTGTTGTTTTTAATGTCATAAAGATGTTCATATATTCTGGTTTTGAACATTCTCTCTGTCTTCCCTATATAAAAGGAAGAACAGGTGTTGCACCTAGCTATATAAACTAATTTGCTGGAGCAACAATTGCCACTTTTTAAAAAAACATGACTTTTGTTTTTATTATCAAGAGAAATAGAAGTATCTTGTAATATATAATGACAATAGGAGCACCTGCCACAAGGTTTACTTCCACCTCTTTTACCCTGTTTATTGTTGGAAACAAAACCTGCCTCTAACAAGAACTTCATGTTAGGTCCTACCTTTGTAGAAAATATGGGTTTATCACCTAATATACGGAATATCTCAGTATTTGTTTTAAAGATATTCCAATTTTTTATCAGAATTCCTTTAATCTGAGAATACAAAGGACTATATTGCACTACACAAGCTTGTTGGAAGTTAGGTGTATCCTGACCTGTCATAGCAGTAGATTTATTGTCAGATCCATCTCCACCAGTGCCTAATAAGGGTATATAAATATTACAAATTAACAAAGAATTATGGTCAGTTGACATTTTCTTTCTTACTATAGATGTGCAGGACCTTTTTTCTTGTATTCCTAAAGCAGAAGGTTTATGTTTGTTTGAGGATGTACTTTTCACTTATTCATCTTTGACCCCAGATTAAGTATTACTTATATGTGAACTAATGAATGTTATATTAGAAAATAATTACATATTTTTTGAAGGAGAATATTTTCAGCAGCTCAAGGGGGTTGCTCTGGGTGCTGCCTGTGCTCCCTTGTATGCGAATTTAGTTCTCCTGGGTTGGGAACATAAGTATGTTTTTCAAAATTAATTATTTTCCACCAGTGTTATATATATCGGCAGATTTTTGGATGACATTTTTATTTTATGGAAAGGATGTCAAGAACAAATAATTGAGTTTGTTCAGTATTTGAATCAGACTACAGAATATTTAAAGTTCACCTATCAGTTTGATAAACAAGAAATTAATTTCCTGGATACTAAGATCATTAAAGGCTAGGATGGTTTCATCACCAAAATCTACCGTAAAAATACATTTTGCAACAATTATTTGCATTATACTAGTCACCATCCTGTTCATCAGAAAAAAAAGTATTATAAAGGGTCAGGCTATAAGAATAGCTAGGATGACAACTGATAAAAATGATGTTATAACAGAGTTTAAAAATCTAAGGGAAATGTTTTTAGAAAGAGGGTATCCAGGACACTTCATTGATCCTATACTTATGGATGTACTTAATAAATGGGGTAATATTTATATACCCTTATTAGGCACTGGTGGAGATGGATCTGACAATAAATCTACTGCTATGACAGGTCAGGATACACCTAACTTCCAACAAGCTTGTGTAGTGCAATATAGTCCTTTGTATTCTCAGATTAAAGGAATTCTGATAAAAAATTGGAATATCTTTAAAACAAATACTGAGATATTCCGTATATTAGGTGATAAACCCATATTTTCTACAAAGGTAGGACCTAACATGAAGTTCTTGTTAAGAGGCAGGTTTTGTTTCCAACAATAAACAGGATAAAAGAGGTGGAAGTAAACCTTGTGGCAGGTGCTCCTATTGTCCTTGTATATTACAAGATACTTCTATTTCTCTTGATAATAAAAACAAAAGTCATGTTTTTTTAAAAAGTGGCAATTGTTGCTCCAGCAAATTAGTTTATATAGCTAGGTGCAACACCTGTTCTTCCTTTTGTATAGGGAAGACAGAGAGAATGTTCAAAACCAGAATATATGAACATCTTTATGACATTAAAAACAACAAAGATACTAATGCATTATACAAACACAGTATTTTATGTACCGAGTTTACATGTTTTAAGTTTGGTATACTTGAATTTGTAACAGTGGAAGCAAGGGGTGGGGATTGGCAAAATGTATTGTACAAAAAGGAGCTATTGTGGCAATTAAGGCTAGCTGCTGATCATCCACCAGGGCTCAACGAGCATATCACTATAATGCCAATTCTTAAGGAAAAGGCAGACTCAGTTTAGCAATATCAAAGACATTTGTAAATATATTTGTGAATATATTTATATATACTTTTTTGGTATGATGAGTTCATGTAATGGACTAGTATTTTATATTTATATCTTGAGAATATCTGATTTCTTATATTCATTACTGAGTAAAATTATTTTATTTTATTTTAATTAATTGGTGTTTACATATTCAGGAGTTGTGATTTTTCATTGATGGAATTGGTTGGTTTAGAACCAATGACTAACCAGCAACATGTATTTAAATGTGAAAATTTTCAGTGGTAATTTGTTCTGAAGAAGTCATACTAGTTGATGAAAGCGCTTAACAACTTTGGTTTATTATTTTTAATATTAAAACAGTATTGTGGACTCGCAACGTTGTGCTCTTTTGTTTTATTTGGTTCTCCCCCATTTCTATGTTAACATGCTGAAGATTTGTGGATCCAGTTTCCATTTGTGCGGGTCCATAAGATTTCTGCTTAGGTCATCTGCCAGAGTATTTTGCTTTCCTGGCAGGAACTGTGCTTGAAGATGTATTTGGTAAGTCAAGGCTGTGTTCCACAAGGCCATGGCTAGTCTGCAAAGGGGGTAGTAATGTGTACCCCTCCTGCTTGTTTATGTACCACATAACTGTGGTGTTGTCCGTCTTTATCAGTAGCTGTCCTGGATGAAGCAAGTCCTTGAAGGCTGTCAGAGCATTCTGAACAGCTAGTATTTCTTTCTGGTTGATATGCAGATGCATTTAGTTTGGGCTCCATTTGCCCTGAATGCATCTCCCTGCCAGGTGGGCCCCCCAAGCATAGTCTGATGCTTCTGTAGTTAGGGTTTGGGTGGCAGGGGGTAGAGTGAATGACAGACCCTTGTTTTGGTGACATGTCTGCCCACCAAAGAAACTCCTGTTGCAGGCAAGGAATGAGAGGAATCATCATTTCCAGGCTGTGACAATGTTGACTCCATAAACTTTTCAGGTACCATTGAAGTTTCCTCATACGCAGTCTCGCATATGGAATTAGTAGAATGCAGGATGCCATGAATCCCAAAGCCTGCAGAATTTGTCTTGTGGATAACTGGGTTTTTGTTGCCATTTGTTTGAATTATGTTGGCAGTTGCCTTTGTTTGACTGGTGTGAGGTAAGCCATTTGGGCAGTTGTATTCAAGCCTGCACCCAGGAATGTAATTATTTGAGAGGGTACCAGTTGTGATTTATTTTCATTTATGGTGTACCCTAGGCATGCTAGAAGCCTTTTTTTTGAAGAAGAGTGTCCTTGTCCTCTGCTTGAATGAGACAATCGTCCAGATAAGGATAAATTTGGATGTATTTTTGTCTGCAGAATGCAATTACTGGTGCCAGGCACTTTGTAAAAACCCTGGGTGCAGTAGATAAGCCAAAGGGCAGTGCAGAGAATTGGTAATGTAAAAAACCTGCTTTAAAGCGGAGGTATCTTCTGCACGATTGCCTTATTGGGATATGCAGGTATGCCTCTTTTAAGTCTAGAGTTACTAACCAAGCATTCTTGCCTAGCATAGACAGTAGCTGTTGTAAAGTCAGCATTTTGAATTTTGGAATGTCCAGGTACGTATTCAGAATCAATAAGTCCAGTATTGGACGCCATGAATTGTCTTTTCTGGGTACCAGGAAAAGTCTTGAACAAAATCCTTATCCTTTTTCCTTTTCTGGTACGGGTTGAATAGCCCCCATATCCATGAGGGACATGACTTGTTTCTGGGCCTCTGCCCACTGGTTTTGTGGCAGATCCGGCCATATGTTTGGAATTGGCAAAGTATGAAAATGAAATCTGTACCCCTGGGATACTATGTTTAATACCCACTTGTCCTGGGTAATTAACTGCCAATTTTGAGCATGAAGTGCTAGTTTTCCCCCAAGGGGGCTACCAAAAGATAAGTGCTTGGAGATGGTAGAGGAAAGTCATTGAGACTGCTTACTGTAGGGTTGTCCTTTGTTTCCTCCAGATTTGGAGGTGGAGGCACCCCATTGCTTTGACCTGTAAGAACTCTGTGATTGACATCTGAAGCCTTTTGAGCACCTGGGTTTGCCCTGAGTGGCTCTGTTGGACACAGGAAAGGACGGATTTTTAGTAGGCCAGTGCCTACTGAACCTGGGTGGCTGCACTTGCAAGAAATCTTTTACAGTTTGCATAGATTTAGCCTTGCCTTCCATTTTCTTTAAAACCTCTTCTGCTTTATTACCAAACAGGGTATCATGCTGCAAAGGGCATTCCAACAATTTAGCTTTAACATGATCAGGCAGATTTTGCTCCTTGAGCCAGGCATGCCTTCTAATCACAGATCCAGTAACGATGGCCCTACAAGAGGCCCCCAAGGAATCAAAACCACATTGTAAAGTATGCTTTCCAACCTGTTCTGCTGAATGCAATAAATCCTGTAACTCTATTTTCCACACAATCAGAAATCAACATAATTTTCTGTTTAAGTAAGCCCATAACATGCTGTTGATATTTAAGCATATGAAACTGGCAGTTTAAAGCCCTGACTGCCAAGGTTGCAGACGTGTAAACATTCTTACCCCATCTATCCAGCGCCCTGGAATCTCTATCAGAAGCGGTAGGATTTTTGGCTGTAGAAACCTTAACACCCTTGGGACCTTGAGAAATAGTCTCAGGATCAGCAGCAGGATTTTTTAAAAGAAATTTGTGGGAGTCAGGAACCCTGTAATATCTGTCTAGCTTACTAGGAGCCGAAGGCAGGGAATTAGGAGCCATGCTTGATTCTGAGAACACATCATCAACAATGTCTAATACAGGAGGTATTGCCAAAGGCCTTTTCTGAGGAAGAAGGAAATCCCTAAGCCTCTTTTTTGATTCAGAAAAGTCCTGACTCTCCCAGTGAAAATGTTCCCTTAAAGTATGCAAAATCTCTCCAAAAGAGTAATCCTCAGGAGGAGATGCAGATGGGATGGATTCCTCTTTATCAGAATCCTCATAGGGTGGAATAGAAAATTCCTGATCAGAAGAGGAATCAGAAGATATGGAAACCTGATCTGAAGACTCATAATCAGTGCCTTGCCTAGGCCTCTTAGCAGGTGGGGGGGGGGGGTTTGGGAACCCCTGATCAAGGTAATTAAATCCTCAGCCATTTTGATCATCTGCTTTTTAGGCATAGGGACCTAAGCACGTGGCTCAGCGTCAGTTTTTTAGACATAGAAGTTGTTTTTGACCTTGTTTTTGTTGCTGGCGTCGGTTTAATATAAAAATGTTGAGGACTGAAAACACCCTCAGAAGCTGATGCCTGCTCAGCGGCTCCGGACCCAACCAAGGGAGAGACATCCATGGGTACAATACGAATGGATCTCGGTAGAGGCTTGCGACTCAAAAGTAGTGGGTATCAGGGGCTGCAAAAGTGCCTCACTGAGTACCGGCGACCTGGCGAATGGCTTAGGAGAAGCTTCGTTGTCGGTTTTGGACCTCGAAGTTCTGTCTCTTTCTTTTTCCTTGCATTTTTTGTGAACTCCGGTACTCGGATTGCTAACCAATGACATTTCAGGGTAGTTAAATCTTGAACCAAAATATTTAGAAGCAAAAATATACCGACGCTTAATAGTGCGTTGGTTAAATTTAGCACAAAACTGACAGCAAGGCATGTTGTGATCAGGGCCTAGGCAAGGAATACAGTACAAATGAAAATCCTTATGAGGTATTTGCTTCCCACAAGTAATGTAATTATTAACTTTTACTGACATCGGTAAGGAGGAAGAAAAAGTTTCCCCAATGGGGTACTTAGCTTTAGTTTGAAGACTTCGGTTCTGAAACTCGAATACGAAAATTTCAGGAGTCAGCCGACCAGCACCTGCGAACAGCTTCTGCTTCGGGCACCGCACGGCAAGAAAGACTGATTAAAATGGTGTCAGCTGCATGCTTTATACCCCTAATGAACTGACTTCATGGAAGAGAAGACAGCAACCAATGCAGGACCCAAGACTTTGTTATTTGGGCCTACTGATGGCAACCTGTCAGCAGATTACTCAAATGTAATGACTGCAACAGTGAAACACAAAGAACATCAGCTATAAGGCCCTGCAAGACCGCAGTGGCAAAGCCAGCTCTGGATTTAGAGAAAATTGGCAAATGGTAATGCTTGGTGAAAGTATGTACAGAACTCCAGGTAGCAGCTTTTAGGATGTCCCTGGTAGGGACACCTCTGAGAATGGCTGTAGAGGTAGATGCAGCCCTGGTTGAGTGGGATCTGATCCCCTGAGGAATAGGTTTTCCATGGTGCCAGTAGCAGAAATGAATGCAATGGCCTATCCATTTGGAAATGGTTTGCTTTGAAATAGCCTTCCCCTGTAACTCTGCACCAAATGTCACCAGCAGTTGTTTAGATTTCCTTTGAGGTTTAGTCCTGTCCAAGTAAAATCTAAGTTGTCTGTGCACATCTAAGGAGTGCAGTATCCGTTCTCCTTTGTTCTGTGGATTAGGAAAGAAGGTTGGCAAATGAATGGACTGATTAAGGGCCACACTGGATAACACCTTGGGCATCAAGGAGGGATTGGTCCTGAGGGATACCCTGTCCACATGAAAGTTGATGAAAGGCTCCATTGCCCTAAGGGCCTGTAATTCAGATACCCTTCTTGCTGAAGTGATTGCTAAAAGGAAAGCTGTTTTCCAAGAAAGGAATTTTAAATTTGCCTAGCAGCTGGCTTGAAAGGAGGAAGAGTGAGTTTCTCCAATACAAAGTTAAGGTCCCAGGCTGGAGTTGGGGCTCTCCTGGGTGGTCGTAAATTTTTGGCCCCTCTGAGGAACTTCTTGAGCAGTGGATGAGAGAAGAGGGAAGGTTCTGTGTTATAATGAACTGAAATGGCAGAAGTGTGATGGAGGAGAAATACAGACCCTTGTGAAGCATCTCAGTTAAGTATTGTAAAATCTGAGGTAAATTGGACACTGCTGTGCTCATCCCATGAGATTGGCTCCAGATACAGAATCGTTTCCATTTTTCAGCATAAGATTTTCTAGTACTAGGCCTCCTTGCCTCTAAAATTATATCCAGCACTGGTTTACTGATGGATGGCAAAGGAGAGATTAGGTAATTAGCCAGGCTGCTAGGTTCAGGGTTTGAAGCTGAGGGTGCAGAATCTGGTTCTCCTGCTGAGACAATAGGGTAGGAGTCTTAGGCAGGTGCCATGGGGCCAACAGTGACACACTGCACAAGAGCAGGTACCAGTGTTGGCATGGCCAGTCTGGTGCAATCAAAATCATCCTTGGTTTGTCTTGTTTGATCTTTAGTAGTACTTTGGAGAGCAGAGGCAGAGGAGGAAAGGCATAAACTGATAGTTTTTTCCAGCTGAAGGACAGAGCATCCACTTTCCAAGCTTGCTTGTGGGGAGTCCTTGTGCAAAACTTGTCCAATTGATAGTTATGGGGGAAGGCAAACAGGTCTATATCTGGGCAATCCCATTTGCTTGTCAACATGTTGAAAATCCTTGGTTCCAGTTTCCACTCGTGCGGGTCCATGAGGTTTCTACTTAGTTCGTTTGTCATTGTATTTAGTTTTCCTGGCAGGAATTGAGCTTGTAGATGCACTTGGTAGCTCCGGGCTGTGTTCCACAATGCCATGGCTAGTCTGCAGAGGGGGTAAGAATGTGTACCCCCCTGCTTGTTTATGTACCACATAACAGTGGTGTTGTCTGTCTTTACCATTAATTGTCCTGGAAGAATGTGGTCCTTGAAGGCTGTCAGAGCATTCTGTACAGCTAGCATTTCTTTTTGATTAATATGCAGGTGCATTTGACTTGGGTTCCATTTGCCCTGAATGCACCTCCCTGCCAGGTGAGCCCCCCATGCATAGTCTGATGCATCTGTTGTTAGGGTTTGGGTGGCAGGGGGTAGTGTGAATGGTAGTCCCTTGTTTTGGTGGCAGGCCTCTGCCCATCAAAGGAACTCTCGGCATAGGCAAGGTATGATAGGAATCATTGCTTCTAGATCCTGAGAACATTGACACCATAGGCTTTTTAGATACCAGTGTAGTTTTCTCATATGCAGTCTTGCATATGGAATTAGAAGAATGCAGGAGGCCAAGAATCCTAAGGCTTGTAGTATTTGCCTTGCAGATAGCAGGGTTTTTGTGGCCACTTGTTTGAAGTAGGTTGCCAAATGAATTTGTTTCTCTGGCGTGAGAAAGCCATCTGGGAAGTTGTATTCAAGCTTGCTCTCAGGAATATGATTTGTTGACAGGGTACCAGGTGTGATATATTTTCATTTATGGTGTACCTCAGACAAGTTAGCACCCTTTGTACAAAGGCCAGATGATTCAAAAGTATGTTCTTGCTTTCTGCCTGAATTAGACAATTGTCCAGGTATGGGTATATTTTAATATTTCTTTGCCTGCAAAATGCAATGACTGGAGCTAGGCACTTTGTGAATGCTTTGGGTGCAGTAGATAAGCCAAACGGCAGTGCAGAGAATTAATAGTGTGTGCAGCCTGCTTTGAAGTATAGGTATCTTCTGCAAGATTCCCTGATTGGGATTTGTAGGTATGCTTCCTTTAAATCTAGTGTTGCCAACCAGGTGTCTTTGCCTAGCATAGGGAGCAACTGGTGAAGAGTCAGCATCTTGAATTTTGGAATCACCAAAAAGGTGTTTAGAGTAGACACGTCCAGGATAGGACGCCATGAATTGTCTTTTCTGCGTACCAGGAAAAGTCTCGCGTAGAAACCTTGTCCCTTTTCCTCTTCTGGTACCAATTGAATAGCCCCCATGCTTAAGAGAGAAAGTACTTGCTTTTGGGCCTATGCCCATTGATTTGGGGGTAGATCTGGCCACCCGCTTGGTGTTGTTAACATGTGGAAGTGAAATCTGTATTCCTGGGACACTATATTTAAAACACATTTATCCTGGGTAATGAGTTCCGATTTCTTTGCATGAAGAGCAATCTTTCCCCCCAAAAGGGCAGTCAGTTGAGAAGTGCTTGGAAGTTTTAAAAATAAGTCATTGAGACAGTCTACCATAGGGAGGAGTTTTATTACTCCCAGATTTGGAAGTGGAGGCCCCCCCACTGCTTATTCCTGTGCGTACCCTGGGACTGAAGCCTGGGAGCTCTGCTGGATCTGGGTTTGGACTGAGAAGGTCTGGAAGAGGCAGGAAAGGACCAGTTCTTGGAAGGCCAATGCCTACTAAACCTTGAAGGTTGTATTTGTAAAAAATATTTAATAGTTTGCATAGATTTAGCTTTTTCCTCCATCTTTTTAAGAACTTCTTCTGCTTTGTTGCCAAACAGGCGGTCCTGGTTTAAGGGAGCATCCAATAATTTCACTTTAACATGATCTGGCAAGGATTGCTCCTTAAGCCAAGCATGCCTTCTATGTACAGACCCAGTTACAGTAGCCCTGCAAGATGCCTCTAGTGAATCAAAACCACCTTGCAAAGTATGTTTTCCAACTTGTTCAGTTGAATGCAGTAAATCCTGTAAATCCTTATTTTCAGCACAATCAGGAATCAACATAATTTTCTGTTTAAGCAATCCAATAATATGCTGCTGATTCTTTAACATATGAAAGTGGCAGTTTAAGGCCCTAATGGCCAAAGGTGCAGAAGTGTATATCTTCTTACCCCATCTGTCCAGCACCCTGGAGTCTCTATCAGAGGGGGTAGGATTTTTGGCAGTAGTAGCTTTAATGCCCTTGGGTCCCTGTGAAATGGACTCAGGATCCGCAGTAGGATTTTTAAAAAGGAACTTTTGAGGGTCAGGGACCCTGTAATATCTATCAGGTTTTCTGGGAGCAGGAGGTAAAGAGTCAGGGGCCAAGCTAGATTCCGAAAAGGCATCATCAACAATGTCTAGTACAGGAGGTATGGCTAAAGGCCTGTGCTGGGGCAGCAGTAAGAAATCCCTAAGCCTCTTTTTAGAATCAGAGAAATCCTGACTTTCCCAACGAAAATGTTCCCTGAGAGTATGCAAGGTTTCACCAAAAGAGAAATCCTCTGGGGGGGGGGGGGGCAGAGGTAATAGAGTCCTCAGCATCAGAATCCTCATAGGTGGGTAAGGGTAAATCCTGGTCATCAGAGGAAACAGAAAATTCAGAATCCCGGTCAGAAGTATCATAAGCAAAGTCAGTCCTAGGCCTCTTAGTGGGGGAAGGCTGGCTTCCCTTGATTAAAGTAATAAGATCTTCAGCCATTCTTATTTGTTTTTTAGGCATAGAGGCCTGACCATGTGGCCTGGGCATTAGTTTTCTAGGCATGGTTTGAGTTTTAGGCCTTGAAGAAGAAGATGGCATTGGTTTAATACGCAAGTCAGTAGGCCTGAATACACCCTCAGAAGCCAGTGCCTGCACAGCGGCTCTGGACCCATCCAAGGTAGAGACATCCGCAGGTTCCAAAGAATCTCACGGTATACCGGACTCCGAATGGGTCTCAGTAGACTAGTAGAGGCCTGCAAATCTGAAGTAGTGGGTATCAGGGACTGCAAATGCACCTCACTGAGTACCGGTGAACTGGTGACTGGCTTAGGAGAAGTGTCATCGGCAGCTTTGGACCTAGTCGGCTTGTCTCTCTGTCTTTATCTTTGTGTTTTTTTGGAATGTCGGTAGTCGGATGGCTTACCAAAGACGTATCAGGATAATTGAACCGAGCACCAAAATATTTAGAAGTGAAAATATACCAACGACGGATAGTTTGTGGTTTAAATAAGGCACAAAACCAACAGCGAGGTACGTCATGGTCAGGGCCTAGGCAAGGAATACAGTACGAATGGAAATCTTTATGAGGTATTTGCTTTCCACAAGTAATGCAATTATTTACTTTTACTGACATCGGTTTAGAGCAAGAAAAAGTTTCCCCAATGGGGTACTTAGCTTACAGTTGAAGACTTCAGTTCTGAAACTCGAAAATGAAAATTTCAGGAGTCGGCCAACTGGCAAGACTTCGGTTCTGAAACTCGAAAATGAAAATTTCAGGAGTCGGCCAACTGGCACTTGCGAACTGCTTCTGCTTCAGGCACCGCACGGCAAGAAAGACTGATGTAATGGCGTTGGCTGCATGGTTTATACCCCTGACAACCTGAAGTCAAGGAAGAAGGGAAAGCAACCGATGCAGGACCCAAGACTTTGTTAATCAGGCTGACTGAGGGCTACTGCAAGCAGATAACACAAATGTGATGACTGCAACAGTGAAACATGAAAAACATCTAACCAAGATGGAATCTTGCTACAACAAGATTGCCAAGTTTGCTACCAAAGCCACTCATAGGTTCCATCACTGTCTAGCCCCTCAAGCAACTGAACTGGCTTGAGTTTCCACAAAGTAGAGTTGTGTACACTTACCATAAATGTAGATGTTCGAGTGTCTTCACTGTTGCAGTCATCACTGTAGGGTTCCTCCTGCCGGCAGGCAGCCCTCGGTCAGTCAGAATCCCAAAGTCTGGGTCCGGCGTTGGCTGTTCAGTCATGCTCCCTGACGTCAGAGCGCCAGGAGTACAAAGCTGCCAGCCGACGCCATGTTCTCCAGTTTCTCTTGTCCCAGATGTCAGGTGCCCAAAAGTAAAGGCTAATAGTAAAACAAAAATGTAACATACAACAAACCCCATACCCTGTAGCAAATACACCTCAGAAGAAGGGTGAAGTAGGAAACCACACTAATAAAAGTATAAGAGGGGACAGGAGGGTGGGTAACCCAGACTGCAACAGTGAAGACACTCGAACATCTACATTTATGGTAAGTGTACACAACTGTACTATGTTCATCGTGTTTCACTGTTGCAGTTATCACTGTAGGGTTGAATCCCAAAGCTGAGATAAAGGGTGGTGGTTATAGAGTAGAAGGGGCGGCTAGAAGGCCCTGCAAGACTGCAGAAGCAAAGCCTGCCCTAGACTTAGAATAAAGAGGGAGATTATAGTGCTTAGAGAAAGTATGCACTGAACTCCAAGTTGCAGCTTCCAAAATATCTTTGGTAGGTACTCCCCTGAGAAAGGCAGCTGAAGTAGTAGCAGCTCTGGTAGAGTGAGTCCTAATTTTTCCTGGGATTTGCTTTCCATGATGAGAGTAACAAAATATGATTCCATGAGCATTCCATTTAGAAATGGTCTGTTTTGAAATAGCTTTGCCTTGGGAATTTGCTGCATAAGAAACAAACAGTTGTTCTGTTTTCCTGATATCCTTGGTTCTGTCCAGGTAAAAACGAAGCTGCCTGTGCACATCCAAGGAATGCAAGATCCTTTCCCCCTTATTTTGTGGATTAGTGAAAAATGTTGGCAGGTGAATAGTTTGGTTTAAAGCCACTTTAGAAACCACCTTAGGCATGAAAGTAGGATTAGTCCTTAAAGACACCCTGTCTTGATGAAAAATAATGTAAGGTTCCACAGCCATGAGAGCTTGTAACTCCGAGACTCTCCTGGCTGAAGTTAAAGCCAGTAGGATAATGGTCTTCCATGACAAATACTTTATATCAGATGTGGCAGCAGGCTCAAAAGGAGGCAGAGTAAGTTTTTCCAGGACATAATTGAGGTACCAGGCAGGAATGGGTGGTGTCCTAGGGGGCCTTAAATTCTTTGCTTCTCTGAGATATTGTTTCAGAAGTGGATGTGAAAAATTGGAGGATCTGTATTATAATGTGCAGAGATAGCTGAGGCATGTATTTTTATGGAGGAAAAAGATAAACCCTTATGTAACATATCTGTTAGGTAATGTAAAATGAATGGAATATTTGGAATGAGAGGATATGATTCCTGTCCATGCATCCAGGTGCAAAATCTCTTCCATTTACCTGCATAAGATTTTCTAGTGCTAGGCCGTCTGGCTTCTAAGATGACATCCATGACCTGTTTGGGAAGGGTAGGATTAATCATAGACCCTGAATACGTCAGGCTGCCAGGCTGCGAGTTTTGATATGAGAGTGCAGGACCTGGCCCTGATGTTGAGACAAAAGATTTGGAATCTGAGGTAGAATCCAAGGAGGCTCCTGGGATAGATTCATCAGTGTTGAGTACCAAAATTGACGAGGCCAATTTGGGGCCAGTAAAATCATCTTGGGTTTGTCCTGCTTGATCTTTAATAACACCCGTGGAAGAAGAGGTAGAGGAGGAAAGGCATACCCCGAGAGGTTTCTCCAACTGAATGAGAGAGCATCCACTTTCCATGCTAGTTTGTGATATGTCCTTGTGCAAAAAATCTGTAACTGGTAGTTGAGGGGGGCATGCAAATAGATCTATGTCCGGGCAGCCCCAGGCTTCTGTAATCATCTTGAATATTTAGGTGTCTAGCATCCACTCGTGTGGGTCTGACAGGTTCCTGCTCAGGCTGTCTGCCAGAATATTTTGTTTTCCTGGCAGGAACTGAGCTTGTAGATCCACTTTGCAAGCTAGAGCTGTGTTCCATAGAGTCATGGCTAGTCTGCAAAGGGGGTAGGAGTGTGAACCCCCTTGCTTATTTATGTACCACATAACTGTGATGTTGTCTGTCCATATCAGTAGTTGTCCTGGCTTTAGAAGATCCCTGAAAGCCAAGAGGGCATCCTGTACAGCTAGCATCTCTTTTAAATTTATATGTAGGTGCTTCTGATCCTCTGTCCAAAAACCTTGCAGGCCTTTCCCCCTGCAAGTGGGCTCCCCATGCATAATCCGAGGCGTCCGTGGTTAACACTTGGTTGGCTGGAGGCAGACTGAAGGCTTTCCCTTTGTTTTGAAGACATGCCATGGTCCACCAATGGAATTCCTTTTGCAGGCAAGGCAAGACAGCAATCTGTGTGTCTAGACTGTGGCAATGCTGGGACCATACACTTTTTAGGTACCATTGTATTTTTTTTCATATGCAGTCCTGCATATGGTATGAGAAGGATGCAGGAGGCCATGTAACCCAAAGCCTGCAGGAATTTCCTTGCAGTTAGCTGAGACATTAATGCCAGGGTTTTGAAAGTTGAAGCCAGCTGTAGTTGTTTTTCGGATGTCAGGAATGCCATCTGGGTCGTTGTGTTTAGAAGAGCACCCAGAAAAGTTATCTGTTGTGTGGGTGTCAAATTTGACTTTTTTATGTTCACAGTGAATCCCAGGTACTTGAGTAGATTTTGAACAAATTCCAGGTGCTGGAGTAAGACATCCTTGCTGTCTGCTTGAATAAGGCAGTCGTCCAGATAAGGGTAAATTTGAATTCCCTTGAGTCTGCAATAAGCTACTACTGGTGCCAGGCACTTGGTGAAGACCCTGGGTGCAGTAGACAAGCAAAAGGGCAGAATTGGTAATGTTTCGAGCCGGCCTTGAACCTGAGGTATTTTCTGCACTCCTGTCTGATAGGGATGTGTAGGAAAGCCTCCTTTAAATACAATGTCACCATCCATGCATTTTTGCTCAACATTGGCAGGAGCTGCTGCAGAGTAAGCATCTTGAACTTTGGTATCTCCAGGAAAGTATTTAAGACTGACAGATCCAGGATGGGTCTCCAGGAATTTTGTTTTCTGGGAACTAGAAAGAGCCTTGAGTAAAAGCCTTGCCCCGTCTCTGATTGTGGAACCAGTTCTATGGCCCTCATAGTCTTGAGGGATCCCACCTGGTTTAATGCCTCTGTCCATTGGTGTTTTGGTAGGTCTGGCCATCCATTTGGTCTTGGCAAGGTATGAAAGTGGAATTTGTAACCTCTTGAAACTACATCCAGAACCCACTTGTCTTGGGTTATGTAAGTCCAATTTTGGTGAAAAAGAGAGAGTTTTCCTCCTAGAGGGACTTCCAGGAGAGAGGTTCCTGGAGCCATGCAGGGGGAGTCATTGAGCCTGTTTTCTATAAGATTGAGGTCTGTCCTCTCCACCCCTGGGGATGGAAGCACTCCACTGTCTAGGTCTGTAAGAGGTCTGTGCTTGGGCCCTCCCTCTGGAGCACCTATATCTACCCCTCTGAGGCCGGTCCAAGCTGGGAAAGGACCAATTTTTAGTTGGCCAATTTCTGCTAAATCTTGGGGGCTGAACTTGTAAGAAATCCTTAACCGTTTACATGGATTTTGCCTTATCCTCCATTTTCTTTATCACCTCTTCAGCCTTAGACCCAAACAAAACATTATGCTGAACAGGAGCATCCAATAACTTTGCTTTCACTTGATCAGGCAAGTTTTGTTCCTTTAACCAAGCATGCCTTCTAATGACTGTGCCAGTGGCAGCCACCCTGCATGAAGCCTCCAAGGCATCAAAACCACAGTGTAAGCCATGCTTCCCCACCTGCTCAGTAGCATGCATCAAATCATGTAATTCCTTATCTGCACATGCAGAAATGGTACCTAGCTTTTGTTTCATAACAGACAGCAGAAATTACTGATATTTTAGCATATGAAATTGACAATTTAAAACCCTAATGGATAAAGTAGCAGAAGTGTACACTTTTTTGCCCCATCTCTCCAAAGCTCTAGAATCCTTATCTGATGGAATAGAGTTTTTAGCAGAGGCGGCCTTAACACCCTTAGGACCCTGAGAAATGGTTTCTGGATCAGCAGCAGGATTTTTGTAAAGGAACTGGTGTGAGTCAGGGACCCTGTAATATCTGTCAGGCTTTGCAGGGGCTGGAGGAAAGGAGTCAGGAGTTAAATTCATAATCCAATTCTTGCCTTGGCCTTTTGTCTGGAGGGGGATGTAAACCCCTAATCATGGTTAGTAAGTCCTCCGCCATTTTAAGCATCTGTTTCTGAGATTTGGGTCCCAGATCAGAAGAGGCCTGGGTTTGAGTCTTTGATTTAGATGGAGTCTTCACCTTTGTCTTTGCCTTTATCAGAAGCTGTGTAGGTCTGAAAACCCCCTCGGAAGCCGGTACCTACACAGCGGCTCTAGACCCATCCGAGGAAGCATTGTCCGAAGGTCCTGCACCTGGAGTACTCAAAGGCCTAGTTGGCTCCTCGTGGGAGTCTGTTTCGGCAATTGGTTCTGTAATGGCTGACGACAGGGGCTGCAAAAGCGCCTCACTGACGGCGGCCGAACCTGTAGCTGGCTCTGCTTGTAAACCATCGTCTGATTTGGACCTTGGAGGCCTGTCCTTATCCTTGCGTTGTTTGTGAACTCCAGTAGTCGAAAGCGTGTCTGACGACATATTGTAATTAAATCGCCTGCCAAAGTAGTGAAAAGCAAAATCATATCTCCGCTTAATAGTACGATGGTTAAATCTAGCACAAAACCGACAACTAGCTACGTCGTGGTCAGGGCCTAAACAAGGAATACAGTAAGAGTGGAAATCCTTATGAGGTATTTGCTTCCCACAAGAAATACAATTATTAACTTTTTCTGTCATTGGAGTGGAGCAAGAAAAAAGTTTCCCCAATGGGGTACTTAGCTTTGAGAAGAAGAAGAAAGTCTTCAGAATGATGCACGAAAAATATCAGGAGTCAGCCGACCGGCACTTGCGAACTGCTTCCACCGCACGGCAAGAAAGACTGGAGAACATGGCGTCGGCTGGCAGCTTTGTACTCCTGGCGCTCTGACGTCAGGGAGCATGACTGAACAGCCGACGCTGGACCCAGACTTTGGGATTCTGGCCGACCGAGGGCTGCCTGCCGGCAGGAAGAACCCTACAGTGATGACTGCAACAGTGAAACACGATGAACATCTCCTCCTACACAACCAGCTAACAATTGCACATAAGCTCTACTACCATTATGGTAAACCTCCTGCCCTGCAACAACTAATTCACCCCTACACCCCCTCCAGAAACTTAAGATCTTCACACCTGAACAACATAAATGTCATCAAACACAAAAATGAGGCTGGCAAATCTCTCTTTGCCTGCTCCATTGCCAGAACCTGGAATGCTCTCTCAGATCACCTAACCTCTACAACTTCTACTTTCCAGATCAAAAAACTTCTCAAAACACATTACATAAAAAACTGGCTCTGCCCATGTCACCCCCCAGGCTAGACCATATCAACTCACTGTTGCTGGGATTCTACTATCAAATGATGGCTGTCCACCACCTGCTCTCCCTACTTGTTTTCCCATAGATAAAGCCCCTAGATTTCTAAACAAAAATAAAAACACAGCGATTGAAACAATTATATTAGTAATTACTCACTCTTCGTTATAAGATGCTATTATTTCCAAAGTATGCTCAACTAAAAAAGAACTCCTGTATTATTTTATCTTGTTATTGCTATCTGTTATATTGCATGCTAAGCATGCTCTATGGTACTGAGCCCGTGTATGATTTATCTAGTCAATATGTATCCATTGTATTTTACTGTTATTGGAGCTTTTCTCCCCGGGCCTCCACTGAAAATGGACCTGTGTTCAGTCGGGCCTTCCCAGTAAACAAATGTAAAATAAATAAAATAAAAATAAAGATTGGTAATGTAATCCCCTTCCTTGGAACAAAAGGTACATCCTGTATTCTGGACTATAGGGACTTGAATGTAGGCATCCTTTATGCCACTCATTTTGTGTATATCGAATAAGACGATGAGGCTGGGTATTCATTTAAGTAGTTTATTATACACAAACACATCAGGATGGAGTGCGGTAACATTAAACTTAAACAAACTAATTAACTGACTAACTACTATACATATGCATGCTTACACCTCGGCTGGTCACTATAAAATGACACTCCTGCTTGCACATGCTCAGTACTTATATGCGTGTGCTCACTGACTGAAATAGCTCTTAATGGAACATTCATACTCTGCTCTACACTTTATTTCTAGAGCTACCATTCATGCCCCTTGAAAGATCAAGGGAAACATCTTTTGCTAGGTTTCAAAGCCCCAGGCCTCATGGAAGTGAAGGAGCTGCAGCTTCAGTTCATTACCCTCGGATCTCCTCCCTAACGATGATCAAAGGTATACTTACCTTACCCTCAGACACCAGTAGATAGGTGTCAAAAGCCAGACACTGCTCACTGACTTCAGACTCAAGCAAAGTTGGCCTGGCATCAGATTATGAACTAGGGGCCTTATTTGTGGTGGCCTCTGGAGGGGTTGTGCCAGAGGACTACAAAGTAAAAGGCATTGGACCCATAGCTACAAAGGTGCCTCACCTGCATCTATGACATTACACTTAGTCACTCAGAATCCTCAACATCCCTCACCTTTGGATGTTTGTCTTTACACTTCTCAGAAGGAGAGCTTGGGAACCAGTGGACATCGAAGCACGCAACAGGCCTACCTTAGCAGAATCTTTAACTCCATGTACAAATGGAGGGACTCAGCCTTATGTCTGATGGTCTTAGAATAAAACTTCACACAATACTGGCAATTAACAATGTCATTCTGAGGGCTTAGACAGCATAAGCAATAAGAGTGAAAACCTTTGTAGGGAATCTACTTTCCACAGAAAAGACAATTATTAACTTTCTTGAAAATTAACAAGAAAAAAGTCACCAATGGGGTACTTATATGAAGGCATCTGGAACTCTGGTGATTCAATTCAATTGACAGACTGACAATGCAAGGTAAAAGCAGTGTTAATCACTGGACTACACAACAAAAAACTGAAGATGGTGCTACCCACTGTCCATTTTATACCCTGATCTCTGGACATCAGTCTATATGGATGTCTTCCAGCTGGGAGATGATGAAAGACTCTGGTATTTGGGCTGGATGCAGGCTTCCAGAGGAAGAATTAAGTATCAGTACTGCAATATTGTCTATAGTGAACATCAGCAATAACTGCTAACAAATCCAGCAATGAGCCAGACTGTTTAGGCTGAGAATGTTACACAGCCGGTAAACTAAAATAAATAATATACTACTGTACTACCCATCACCTACTACATCAAATGGCTTGATTTTGGTCTTCTACAATATTGTGATGCAGCTAGATAGATGCAATCTGTTGCTGTTCAATAACTTTAATGTGGGCTGTAACCACAAGGGTGAATATTTCTTCTACAGTACCCTAAGTAAATTATCCTCCATCCAAAATTTTACCAAGTCTGCCAAGACAAACATGCTAATGGCTCTTACAATTGAGTTGGTGTGAAAGTGCCTTGAGAGGTACTCAGCACTGTAGGTTAAGGCATCTTGTTTTAGTGATCAGTGTACTGCCATCCCATCATTGCCTGCAAAAAGTCTAACCTAAAAAGTCTTCTAGAAGAACAATTTCACCAACTTCAGGAATTAGCAACCATTAAATGATGTATTACTACTCAAATACTTGTGACGCTGCCTTACCAAATATACTTCTCTCTCTCTTCCTTAGAACTACTAACCAAGCAAAAGAAGGTGACTCATGAATCAGACAGTACCATGGCTCACACTTGAACTGAAACTGTCATTTTCAGTTTATAGTATTACTGGTCAAATACTTGTTACGCTGCCTTACCATATGTTCCAAATGGATTCACTTTAGAAGCTCGAAATACTGAAATGTCGAATTTCAGTATTTCGAACCCATAAAGTGGAATCCTGAAAAGAGCGAAAGCTCAGAAGCGTGAAATTTAAAACCTTGAATTCTGTAGGTTTTGAATTTCACTCTTCTGCAGTTCCGCTGTGGTTATGGATTTAGGTAAGTGTGTGTGTGTGTGTGTGTGTGTGTGTGTGTGTGTGTGTGTGTGTGTGTGTGTCTGTGTGTGTGTGTGTGTGTGTGTGTGTGTGTGTGTGTGTGTGTGTGTGTGTGTGTGTGTGTGTGTGTGCGTGCAGTAGTAGCGTGAAATTCAAAATCTCCAGTGTGCGAGATTTTGAATTTCGCACTTTTGAGTTTTCTATGTTTTAAAGATTCGACTTTATGGGTTCGAAATACTGAAATTTGACATTTCAGTATTTCGAGATTCTAAAGTGAATCCATTCCAGATATACTACTGTCTTCACTAGAACTACTAACCAAGCAAAAGAAGGTGACTCATGAATCAGACAGCACCATGGATCACACTAGAACTGAAACAGTCCTTTTCAGTTTATACCAACACCTGGAATGAGTACAAAATCATCAGTACTCTAGGTGATTTTTTAAGAAGCCGCAGTGGTACAGCGGTAGCGTTGTTGCCTCACAGCAAGAGGTTCTCCTGTTCGATTCTCGGCTGGAGTGCCTTCTGTGTGGAGTCTGCATGTCTTCCCCGCAGTCGAGTGGCCTCCGAAAGACATGCGTGAATGGGCGTACCTTCTGTGAAGTTTGGGCGTCGGGCTGGCAACTCGGCACCATAAAAAATCTACTGCCAATCATTAGTGGACCGGAGTTCTGCTGTGACGACCCCTAACCGGGAAAAGTCAAAAAGACAAACAACTCCTCTAGGTGATTTTTTAGACTCACTTAATACTGTAAAATCATTACAAAAAGCATTAAATCACATTGTCCTGCTTTCTAAAATAGGCCATCTATACTTATGGAACCCCCAGAAAATGTTCACAGGCGGTTAACAATTAGGGTAGAAGGAAGGTACAGCAACATAGCATCTCCCTCATAAACCTCCACAGTTAAGATGTCAGATACATTTGCAGGTTTCTCTTGATCACATGTGATATTTAACAAATAGGCCCATGTCCATTCAGAATTAATTTGGGTAAGGATTTACTTGGCTTCTTATATGACTCTGCATTCAGTATAGTAACAATTCTTGAAGTCACTGGATAGCTAAGAGAAATGGCAAGTGGTAATACATTAGGTCCAGATGGACTGTGTCTTAAATTTCTCAGAGCTCACATCTTTATCTCAAAAACATATAACAACCCACATAATCAATAGTCCTAACCTCTAGAGCATTTCCTGACCAATAGAAAGCAGCCATAGTCATTCTTCTACCTAAACCCAGGTGTAAGATTAAATAATGTAGGACAATCTTTCTTCTCTTATCTCTGTCAAATATATTTGAGGAGGTGGACTCTTTTCATCTAAGAAAATCAGTCTAAGAGACTGGGCAAACAGTGTGGATTTATTTATTTATTTAACAATTGTTTACCGGGGAAGTCTGACTTGGAACAAAGCCAATTATCAGAGGAGGCCCAGGGAGAAATGCTCCAGATGCATGTCTTTGTAACATGGGAGGAAACTGGAGCACCTGGAGGAAACCCACATGAATGCAGGGAGGACATGCAGACTCCACACAGAAGGCACTCTAGCTGAGAATAAAACAGAAGAACCTCTTGCTGTGAGGCGGCAATGCTACCGCTGCATCACTATTTAGAAAAAAAGTACAATGGCTGCTCTTCTCTCACTCAGAAATAACATTTTTAGGAAAATGAGTGTGGATAAACTGACCAGTGGGGATTTTACCAAGGTTTATAACTCTATATATCATCACAATTTCACACATGATTTTAAGTCTTCATGGTGAAAACACCCCTAATCTCTAATTCTCTGTACATTGCCTCAAAATCACAGCAATAGAAATACTTGTACAATAACCATAATCACGGCCTCAGAGACCAAATGGGAGTGATCCTACAAGGAGCCCGGTTTGTTACACAATTTATTACGAGTCTGACTCTGTCTGCCAAACGTCATTGTCGATGATAATGTCATTTGGACTACTAACCATTTACTGGCCGATATCAGCAATACCTTACATGATGACCTGAGAGATTTCTGTAGTTAGCTTCCACAGTTTACATTATGGACCTGATTCCAAAAGATTTGTTCTTAGTGTAAATGACCACTTACACTGAGAGCAGGTGTTTTGGAATCTGACCCTGTTGTATGCCCATTTATAGATAGGCATTACACTGAAGTAAAGCCAGTTACACTGAGATCAAGTCTTTCTCAATCAAGGCAGGCTTACACTGACAGCAACTGTTTTGGAATCTGGTCCTATGTGCCACTGAGTTAAAAAAATGGCATTGCTACTCATTATACAAAACTGTCAGATAAAAAACAAGGTTGCCTCTTTTCACCTTAAAACATTGATCAAATAAAGTAATCTGGACTCGCCTTACTGGCAGTATGCAAAACTATATCTTTGAAGTACATCAGAACTGGACTACTAATGCATAACATGGTGAAGCCATTGAATGAGTGAAACCACTTAAATATTTTGGGTTGTGACTTGATCCATCAATGATTTCTACTAATCACATAAACAAACTTTTGGCAAAACCCAGATTCTAACCGACACTTGTCATAAACTGGGTCACCTCTTAACCAGAGTCAAAAGCTTTTTTGGGCTAATGGAATTTTAAAACCAACAACTTCTTTACAGCTACCCTCAAATTCAGTCTACCAAGGTTAAAACTTTGCAGATTATTCTGAATTCACAGTGGAGACAGCACCACTGCCTCACTATGCAGAAAGCAACTGGAGTCTCTATCACCCTCACAGCTGGGTCCTTATTCATATCCCAGTTTGCAAACCCATTAACACTTGCGGACACTGAATGGAACCCTAAATTTCAAAACTGTTATTAGAATGCTGCAGACAATTGTGTGTACCTTGCAAAATCCGGCTGTCCTCCCTTAGTATTCAATGCAATATAGCTGTCATGTTTTCCTTTACACCATTTCCAAGCTTGGGAACTTCATTCCATATCCAATGAGACCATTACCTACCCACGTTCAGATTAAGAGATTGTATCACACAGCACTAGTTTCACATGTTGTTGCATCCTTTCTTAATACACAAACTACTTGGGGAATGTAATCCAGATGATGTCTGAATTTACATTTATAGCATTGACCAAGATATGTTGTGCTTAATGTAATTCTGTGTACAATTATATCTGCTTTCTAAAATTTGTAATATGCTTGCATTTGTTATTGTTTACATTACTTGTAGCAGGTTCTTAGCCGAAAATGGTCATTTGCAGTCAAATCCATTTAATTGTAAAACAATAAAAACAGGAGCAGACTTTTGAAATAAGGTTTAGGACTAAAACGGGTTTGAAAGGAAGCCACTCCAGTGGTGTAGAAAAATAAAGTCCTGATTATGGCCTAGGCAACGTGGATTCGATTAGCGGTTTGGGCAACTGATGGAGAGGCAGGGAGGGATGGGCATCCCCATACTGTGTGTGTGTGGGGGGGGCAAGGGCATTCATTACTGACACTCCCTAAGGGGAGGTGTGGCCCAAATATCTGAGATGGCGTACTGGTAAATTGCTTTGATTATGGTGTGCAGGGTTTTGGGTTCAAGACCTACAAGGGTTGTTTAATAGGAAATTCACCCCGGGGATAACGTCAGTTGCCCTGCTAGACAGAGGACCAGGGAAGTAAATGTCCTGGGTAGAAATAGCCAGGGAACTGTTATGGTTAGGCTTGTACAGGCCCTAGGGCCGGTAGCCTAGTACCAACCTATGAACCTATGAAGAGGGGAGCTGCCCTCAGACTTGTGTCAATGAGCACAAGTCAAGGGGCAGGAAAAGTAGGTAGGTTCTAAAAGAAAAAAAATCCTTGAATGTAATGCGGATGGCTGGGGAATTGTTATGGTTAGGCTTTGCTCAACATTTTCTGGAATTCATAAATTCTAATGCCTTGGATCAACTTATCCACATTCCCACCAGGGGCAGCAATATCCTAGACCTGGTCATTACCAACATGGGCAACTGGTGTTCCACACCAGAGGTCAATTCCTCGCTGGTCAGATTCGAACACAAGCTAATCACCCTAGACATCCACATCTCGCCCCCACCACCCATTAGGGAAACCACCGTAAACAATTTCTCCAAAGCCAACTTCACACTTAGTTTCATAGTTTTATAGTTTCATAGTATAATACTAGGCTATCTGCCCTGGGGCATTTGTAAGCCTAGCCATAGTGATGTGGCTTTTGCCACCCCATGAAATGGTACAAAAATGTACAGAATAAATCTAGAATACTGTGCCTCTGTCTAGTAGTGACACAATGAAGGTCCCCTTATATAATAGAATTAGTTTACTGTGCCCCTGTCAAGCAGTGACACAGATGTGACCCCTGGGGTAAACTTTCGATCTCCCATCCACTCATCAAGATTTCTCTTGAAGAGAGTCAGTGAGGGGCTCTGCCTAATACGAACTGGGATCCTGTTCCAGAGCATGGGAAGCCTCTGGGTTATGAATCTATCCCTCCAGCATGTCTTATTCATACTTGTGCCGAGGTTTAAGTCTTTAGCTCTCGTGGTCCTGATGGATTTGGATTTTTTGAGGTGGAGCATGTCCATCAAATCCTGATTGGACATGGCCTTGTACGTCAGGCAGCGATCACCCCTGAGCAGGCGGTATGCCACTGTATAGAGCTGCTGTTTCTTTAGTCTGGCTGACTAAGACATATGTTGAGACCCTTGATCCTTTTGGTGAGGTACCTCTGTGGTCTCTCCAGCTGTTGCAAGTGCCGGGTGAGGTACATACCAAATGGGGCATTGTACTCAATCATGGGTCTGATGAGGGAGGAATATAGGGGTACAATGACATCCTTGGATCTGGATGTGAATCCCTTCATGATGAGGTGTGCAAGGTAGAATGTTTTTCTAACCACTTTGGCAACGTGGGTGTCAAATGAGAGGTCGCCGTCTACTTGGGTCCCCAGGTCTCTGATTACTTTTTCTGTACTCAGGCTGTCTATGTGATAATTTGTGGGTACTTTGTTTTTTCCAAAAGGGATGACTATACATTTTTTGGCATTTAGTTTAAGGCCGTGACTACGGCACCAGTTGTCCGTTTCAGTGAGGCCTTTTTGTAGGATGTGTGTGTCTGCTGGTGTATCGACTATGGCTCCTAGTTTACAGTCATCTGCGAACTTTGTCAGCCACAGCCCTCCCATGTTTGCTTTAACATCTGAGAAATAAATGCCGAACAAGAGGGGTCCCAGGACAGATCCCTGTGGGACACCACTTGTGACCGGCTTTGAGTCTGACATTGCTCCAGCGATTTTAACTTTATGGGTTCTGTCCTTTAGCCAGTTTGCAACCCATATAGTGACATAGGGGTTTACTTTTAAGCTGTTTAGCTTATCTATGATGCCTGAGTGGGGTATTGTGTCGAAGGCTTTAGCCAAGTCCAGGTATGCTGTATGGACTGCTTTGCCCTCATCAATGGCTTTAGTGACTGTTTCGAAAAGTCAACCAGATTTAAAAGGCAGGATCTGCCCTTCACAAAGCCGAACTGGGTGGGGTCAAGTGTCTGTAGGTCCCCTATGTCTCTGTTTATGAGTTCCATAATGATTCTTTCCATGGCTTTGCAGACCAGGCTAGTTAAGCTTATGGGGCGGTAGTTTCCAGGATCTGTAGAGGCACCCCCCTTGTGGAGTGGGACCACTGTTGCTGTATGCCAGTGTACAGGTACATATCCCGAAGTAAGGCTAAGGTTAAATAGCATTTTTATGTGTGGGTTTAGCTCCTCTTGGAGTTCACGTAACATGCACCCCGGGATACCGTCAGGTCCCATTGATGCTGTGTTTTTTGCTTTGTTTAGGGCGGTTCTCACTTGGACATCTGAGATGACAGGGAGATTACATTCAGCTGGGATAAGTATCTCTTCTTTTGGGGGTGAAGGAGGCGAGAAATTTGCACTGAACCTGTCAGCCAGAATGTTAGCAATATCTGTGGGTTCAATGTATTTTTTGTTGTTGTGAACCAACTCTGAGCATATCTGAGGGTTTCTGCCCAGGTTTCTAACATAGCTGAAGAAGGCTTTGTGGTTATCTTTAGTGTCCTTAGCGATTTTTCTTTCAAAGTTTGCCTTGGATGTTTTTATGAGAGAACGTAGTTTTCTGCTAATGTTGATCAGAGACGTCTTCCCTTCATGGGATTTTGCTCTGACGTGCAATAGCTTCCTTCTTTTGTTATACAATTTGTTTATGGCTGAGGTCCACCAGACAGGACGCTTACATTTGGTGGAGAGGGACTTGGATTTGTTTGGGATTGCATGATCCATGCATTCTTGGATATGTCCATAGAAAGCATTTGTGAAGGATTCGGCATTGCCGGATGTGGTATCCACTGGCACAGTGGGCTTAAAGGATACCATCTCCTTCTTAAGAAGAGTGAAGTCTGCTTTTGAGAAGTTTTTCACTGTGGTCTTTTGTGCTGGGGGTGGAGGTGGGATATGTATATCCAGGGTGATTAGTTTTGTGGTCAGATCTCACTAGTGAGGGGTATACTTCCGGTATGGAGCATTTTGTCCCCATGTTTGTGATGATCAGGTCTAGTATATTATCTCCCCTAGTGGGAGAGGTGACTAGTTGTTCCAGTGCATTTGAATGTATGAATTCCAGGAACCTTTGGGCTAGGGTATTAGGGCTAGAATAATGTACCCAATCTATGTTTGGGTAGTTGAAGTCTCCCAGTATGATGGTATTTTGTGATACATTTATATCCTCCAATGTCTTCAGGAAGGCTGAGTGGGGTTCTTGAGGTTGGGAGGGTGGTCTGTAACATGCTACCAGTTGTATAGCAGTTTTGCCTATGGTTAGTTGCACCTGTATGGTCTCTGTTGCTTCATGTGTTGCTACAAACCTGGAGGTGTGGGTGTCCTTTATGAATATGGACACTCCCCCTCCCTTTGTGGTTCGGCCCAGGTTTTGGGGCCGAAAAGCATGATATGAGGTATTGCCTGGTAGTGCTGGGGTGCTCTCAGGAGCCTTGAACCAGGTTTCAGTTACTGCACAGACGTCGATGTTCTCCATGCTGAGGAGTGCATCAAGTGCCTGCATTTTGAGATTTAGACTTCTGACGTTGAGCAGCATTACCCTTAGTTTTTTTCCATTTTTGTTTTCTAAGGAGGTGGGTTTATCTTTGAGCCTTGCCTAAAAAGGCACTATGGGGTGGCAAGAGCCTTTGCCAATATCCGGAAGCCCAGTGGTGACAGGTGTAAGCCATCCCTTGAAGCAGCGTGGCTTGTCCAACATATCATCCCAGGCAGACAGACATTGATCCCCTTAGAATGACACCAGTACTGAGCCAATTGTTAAAGCTGATCATCTTGTCTTTGTATTGTGGTATCATTCTTGGTGAGGGCAAGATGCTGCTCAGGGTCAGGGTCATACCAGCCTGGGCTACATAATCGGAGAGCTCCTCTATGCCTCTTTTCATGTAGTCCAGGGAGGTACGTCTCAGGTCATTCACACCAGCATGGACAATGACGGAGTCATATTTGTACTTGCTTTGGAGTGACCTGAGTGCGTTTGTTATGTGGCAGATCCTAGCCCCCGATAGACAGCTCACAGTCACCTTCTCCTTGTTCAGCCTGGTCAGTGGGACATCAGTGTGTCTGACTATGGAGTCACCTATTACTAGTGTATCAGGCAAGGTGTTTGGCCTTAAGGGCTGCGACTGGTCGACACACTGATTTAGTGAAGTATGTGTTGCATGTGTTTTGTTTTGAGGTGGTGGATTTTTGGATATCTGCTTTGGGAGCCTCTGTTGTTTTGGTAAGTTTTTTATTAGAGCCTCCAGTATGTCTTTGTGTTTTATGTGTTTGGTTTGCAGTTGTGGTAGGTCTATGTGGGACTGGGATTGTTGTGTGTGTGGTTGCCATCTCCTCCTGTCTGGTCATGCCAGCCCTGGGTTGAGAGAGTTCAGCCTTCAGTTTGGCTATATAGTTGCATCTCTCACATGTATTTGTGTTTGTTGGGAGGAGGAGAGGGTTGTATGTGTACATGAGACAATTGTAGCATTGTCTCAAGATGCCCAGATTGACCAGCTGAACTGGAGACGATGCCAGTAATCTACCACTCGACATGCTAGAACAGTATACAGGAGTGGTATACCTTTAAGGGAAGTGGGTATTCACAGGGGTGGTAAGTAGATGTAGTGCTTTACTTAGTACGAGAGTGCTTACTTAGTAGAGAAGTATTGAGAACAAGTGCTAGGCTTATAAGACAGTGAGTAGTCTGGTTATACTAAGAGTAGAGCTTCCTTAAGGGAAAATTTGAAGAGCAGACTTGGCGAGCCAGAAAAGTTTAACCTTGTTTAACGGCTGCGCTATTTGCACGACAGCAAAGCTGTGCAAACGGATTTTAAACAGTGAACTACAAAAGAGCTAGGAATGGTCCCAAACAACCAATTACTACAGCTTCTTGTGCTGAGGTCACTTCCCCCAAGGACAGGTAGGCTGCTCAAGGCTCCCCACTCCCACTGGTGAGCAAAGAAACTTCCTTCTATCCAAGTAAGGTAATGGACAACACAGGAACTACACCACAGCCCAGAATACAGCAATGCCTGTAAACTGGTCTAAGCTAGTCGAGGAAGGCGGGAAAACAAAGATTATTTTTTTGTTTTTTTGGTAGAAACACACAGAAAATGCAGAGACAGTGATAAATTAGTTACACAGGCTATCACACTTTAGTGGGCAGCTTCCACAGTTAAATTAAACAAACAAACAAGCAAACTTTCGATCAAATTCGACTAAATGTAACTTTTAAGTGCAGATTTTAAAATAATGCAGCAATCAGTTAAAAAAACAGTTCAGGCTAGTTCAAAGTAAGCTACAGAAGCTATTTCCAGTGAAAAAAAAAGCAAAGATACTTAAATCCAGAAGGCAGTCGCTTTTTTGAGTTCCTTGCTGGTAGGACCACTCTGTAAACCCACGTGGAGCTTGTCTGAACAGTATAGCCAGAAAAAAACTCCCAGAGGCGGATTTTAAACAGTGAACTACAAAAGAACTAGGAATGGTCCCAAACAACCAATTACTACAGCTTCTTGTGCTGAGGTCACTTCCCCCAAGGACAGGTAGGCTGCTCAAGGCTCCCCAATCCCACTGGTGAGCAAAGAAACTTCCTTCTATCCAAGTAAGGTAATGGACAACACAGGAACTACATCACAGCCCAGAATACAGCAATGCCTGTAAACTGGTCTAAGCTAGTCGAGGAAAGCGGGAAAATAAAGATTATTTTTTTGTTTTTTTGTTTTTTTGGTAGAAACACACAGAAAATGCAGAGACAGTGATAAATTAGTTACACAGGTTAGCACACTTTAGTGGGCAGCCTCCACAGTTAAATTAAACAAACAAACAAGCAAACTTTCGATCAAATTCGACTAAGTGTAACTTTTAAGTGCAGATTTTACAATAATGCAGCAATCAGTTAAAAAACAGTTCAGGCTAGTTCAAAGTAAGCTACAGAAGCTATTTCCAGTGGAAAAAAAGCAAAGATACTTAAATCCAGAAGGCAGTCGCTTAAGACAGAACTGGCAAACATCATGGCACCCATGCAGACAGACAATAGAGGTACAGCAAATAAATCCTACACAAATGCACTTTATAAGCACTTATACGAGTGCATGGATCGTGCAATCCCTAACAGAATCAAGATGTTATCCTCCAATAAAAGGAAGTCATTCTGGTGGTGCCCTGCCATAAACAAACTCTACAACAGAAGAAAGAAACTGTGGCAAAAAAGAGTAAAAATCCCATGATTGGAGGAACTCCCTGGTCAATCTCAATAAGAAGCTGAGATCCCTCATAAAATCCTCCAAAGCTAATTATGAAAACAAAATCGCCACTGATTCCAAAGACAACCACAAATCATTCTATAATTATGTCAAGAATCTCAATGGCAACACTCATATCTGCTCTGAGTTACAGCACAATGGCACTAAATATACAAAACCAAATGATATTGCCAACATCCTGGCAGATAAGTTCAGTGCTAAGTTTACCCCCCTCTCACCCCCTAAAGGGCCCATTTCTATACCGGAAGAATGCAAAGTTCTTGTAATCATAGCTGCACAGGTAGAAAACACACTCTCCAAAGCCAAGAACACAGCATCCATGGGACCTGAGAACATCCCATGCTGCGTTCTACATGAATTGCAGAACGAACTGGCACCCCACCTAACTACCATTTTCAATCATAGCCTTACCTCAGGCTTTGTGCCCAATGTATGGTGCACAGCGATGGTCATCCCACTCCACAAAAGGGGAACCACCATGGATCCCGGTAACTATTGTGCCATTAGCCTGAAGAGCCTTGTCTGCAAGGCTATGGAATGTATCATCATGGAACTTATAAACAATGACATTGGTAATCTCCAAACTCTGGACCCCACCCAGTTCAGGTTTGCAAAAGGCAGATCATGCCTCCTAAACCTGATAGACTTCTTTGAAGTGGTCACCAAAGCCGTGGATGAGGGTGTGGTTCACACAGCCAATCTAGATCTCGCCAAGGCTTTCAACACCATCCCCCACTCTGGAATTATAGATAAACTCACTAAACTTGGTATAAATCCCTATGTCACAAGACGGTTTGCCAACTGGCTCACTGACAGAACCCACACTGTGAAAGTAGCAGACTCCAAATCTGACTTCAGACCAGTGATAAGTGGAGTACCACAGGGTTCAGTCCTGGGTCCTCTCCTGTTTGGTATCTACTACTCTGAGGTACAGGCTAACACAGAAGGTCTTTGGCTAGTGAAGTTCACAGATGACTGCAAACTAGGAGCCATATCAAAATTCCTAACGATGTGGACATCCTACAAAAGGGCCTCACTGAGACAGGTGTCTGGTGTCAAAGCCATGGCCTCAAGCTCAATACCAAAAAGTGCATTGTCATCTCTTTTGGTAAAAACCCTGTACCCATGAACTACCACATAGGTGGCCTACTTAACACCGAAAGTGTGATAAAAGACCTTGCGACACAGGTGGACAGTAGTCTCTCCTTTGATAATCACATCGCCACAGTAGTCAGGAAATCCTCCTACATGGGACACCTCATCACAAAAGATTTCTCATCCAGGAAAAAAGAGGTCATTGTTCCCCACTACTCATCACTCATTAGACCCATTATAGAATACAGCGCCCCTTTTGGTACAGACCTCACAAGACATCTACAATAACTGGAAAGGCCGCATAAATGCCTCACAAAGAGGATTACCGGCCTCAAACAGATGCCCTATGCAGACCGTCTCAAAAATGTCCAGCCTTACTCTGTCGCATATCACCTAGTCAGAGGCAATCTCTGCCTAACATACAAAGCTATGTCAAACCCAGAACTGTTGGACATGCTCCATTTAAAGAAATCCCAATCCCACCGAGCTACATGGTCTAGGGACCTAACCTTGTCACCACAATAAACAGAACGTGCTGGAGGGATAGATTCCTGTCCCAGTGACTTCCCATACTCTGGAACAAACTACCTATCTATATCAAACAAAGCTCCTCATTAGCACTCTTCAAGAAAAATCTTGAGGACAGGATGGGAGATAGGAAATTCACCCCGGGGATCACTTCTGTGGCTCTGCTCGACAGGGGCACAGGAAAATAATTTTCTTGGGAGGCAAAAGCCATGGTACATTTTTGGTTAGGCTTATATAGGCCCTAGGGCCAATAGCCTAGTATCTGCCTATGAACCTATGAACCTATGGCTGAGACCCCTTGGACACTCAGGTTCAATGACCAGCCTCAACAGATATGAAATAAGTCTAGGAGGGTTAGTAGCAACAGGTGTGGAAATGGGACACTGGGTAGAGGTGCTGGCAGGATGATAAAGGAGGGGAACAAAAAATTGGTTTGAAAAAATGATACACAATACCTGAGAGGGGCATCATGGAATGTTAGGAAGCTGAGAAATTCTGTGTTTCACTGCTAAATATAAATACAGTTGATTGGATGTTCCACTCTGTATCAGTATGTATAAAAGACATAATGCCCTAGTTAACAGAAATGACAGTTGTGTACACTTACCTTAAATGTAGATGTTCGAGTGTTTTCACTGCTGCATTCCTAACCATTGTGTTATCCATGTTGTGTTATCCATGCTGTGGTAGCCCTCAGTTGGTCCGAATACCAGAATCAAGATTTTGTGCGTCAACTGCTGTTGCTTGCTGGGTGACGTCAGGTCATCCGAGCTATATAAGAGAGCAGGCGATGCCATTACCTCAGTTTTTCTTGCCTTAACCAACCAAAAAAGTCCAATTTTAATAATTACTAGTAGCCCTGGTGTCAGAGACCCCCATAGAAATATGTGTCTGTCTAAGGAAAGTAGATATCAGGGAGAAGGGGGGAGGGGAAAGCATGACTGCAGCAGTGAACACACTCAAACATCTACATTTATGGTAAGTGTACACAACTGTACTATGTTCTTCGTGTTTTGCTGCCACAGTCCAAACCATTGGGAAGATTCCCAAAGCTGAGGAGATGGGTGGAAAGTTAATAGAAACTTAAGACTGGGTGAGCATGCCCTACAGAATTGCAGAGGCAAACCCAGCCCTAGCTTTTGAGAATAGATTCAGATGGTAATGTTTGCTGAAGGTGTGGAATGAAGTCCATGTGGCAACTTCCAGGATGTCCTTGGTTGGTACTCCTCTAAGGAATGCTGTGGAAGTAGAGGTTGCCCTAGTGGAATGGATTCTGATGGTCCTAGGGAGGGGGTTTCCATGCAAGAACTAGCAAAATTGGATGCAGTGTGCTATCCAATTGGAAATGGTCTGTTTGGATATTGGTTTCTCCTGTGCTCTTGTTTTAAAGCTGACCAAGAGCTGGTCAGTTTTCTTGAATGTGTTTGTACGATCCAGATAAAATCTGAGTTGCCTGTGCACATCCAAAGAATGCAATATCCTTACCCCTTGTTCTGAGGGTTAGGGAAGAAGGTGGGCATGTGGATGGCCTGGTTGAGGATAACATCTGAAACCACCTTTGGCATGAAGAAGGGATTGATTCTCAGGGAGATCATGTCTGCATGGAAGATGATAAATGGCTCAACAGCCATTAAAGCTTGAAAGTCTGACACTCTTCTGGCTGAAGTAATAGCCAGGAGAAAGGCAGTCTTCCAAGAGAGATTCTTTAGTTCTGAGGATGCTGCAGGCTTGAAGGGAGGCAGAGTAAGTTTTTCTAAAACATAGTTCAGGTCCAAGGCTGGGGTGGGCTGTCTTCTGGGAGGCCTGATATTACAGGGTCCTCTAAGGAATTGTTTGATAAGAGGGTGGGAGAACAATGGCTGTTCTGTATCACCTTGGGAGGGTGGCTTAATGGCTAAGGTGTTTGCCTTACAAACGCAAGGTGCAGGGTTCGAGTCTCACAAGGGATAATTGGCTAGGCTTAAAATGGCTTGCAAGGGCAGTTAGCTTAGTACTAAACTATGAACCTATGAAGTGTGCCAAGATGGCAGAAGCATGGATCTTTATGGAGGAGAAGGAGAGACCCTTATTAAGAAGCTCAGCAAGATAATCTAGAATAAGAGGAATGGAAGGCAGATGTATGTCTGCCCCCTTGGATTTGCTCCAGAAGCAGAATCTTTCCCATTTTTCAGCGTAACATTTTCTGGTGTTGGGCCTTCTGGCTTCTGTGATGATGTCAAGGACTTGCTTGCTTAGCATAGATTCCTTGTTGATTTTGGTAGAATAAGTGATGCTGAGAGCCTGAGTGTCTGAAGGTCTGGGTGCAGCATTGTCCCCCCCCCCCCGGGATAGCAGGTGAGGTATCAGAGGTAGCTGTCAGGGGGGCTGGTGAGATAGGCTGTGCATCAGTGGTACCAATGCTGTCTGGGCCAATCTGGGGCAATGAGTATTGCTCTTGTTTTTCCTCCCTTATCTTGATTAATACTTTTGGAATGAGAGGTAGAGGTTGGAATGCACACACAAAGAGGGTATTCCAAGGGAAGGTCAGGGCATCGACCTTCCAGGCCAGGTGATGGTACTCCCTGGTGCAGAATTTCTGTACTTGGTGATTTAAGCAAAGAGGTCCACCCGGGGGGTCCCCCATCTGTGGAAAATTTGCAGAAAAATGTCTCTGTGGATTTGCCATTCATGTGTGTCCATTAGGTTTCTGCTTAGGTGGTCTGCCAGGGTGTTGTTGATGCCCAGTAGATATTGGGCTATAAGATGTAGTCCATTGGATGAGGCTACTACCCACAGGTTCATGGATAGTCTGCACAGGGGGTAAGATTGAGTCCCTCCCTGTTTGTTGATGCACCACATGACTGGTGTTGTCTGTTTTTATGACAAGAACCCCTGGTTTGAGGTAGGGTTAAGGATGCCAGAGAGTTTTGCACTGCTATCATTTCCTTTTGGTTGATGTATAAGGGTAGTATTTGTGCGTCCCAGTGACCTTGGGCACATCTGCGTTCTAGGTAGGGTGCACCAGGCTATGTCTGAAGCATCTGTAGCTATGGTCTGGTCTGATGGACGGAGGGTGAATGGAAGTCCCTTGTTCACAGCACAGGCCTGGGCCCACCAGAAGAACTTGTATCTTATGCAAGGGACCACAGGCAGGGAGGTGTCCAGAGGTTATGAGTGTTGACACCATAGGTTCTTTGGGTACCACTGAATTTTCCTCATGTGTAGTCTGGCCAGAGGTACCAGGAGGATGCATAAGGCCATGTACACTAGAGCTTGCAGGACTTTCCTGGCAGAAAGCTGGGTTTGGGAGGCCAGAGAAGCAAAGTATTTTGGTAGGAAACTTTGTTTTTCTGGGGACAGAAAAGCCATTTGCTGTTCTGTGTCCAGTAATGATCCCAGAAATATGATTTTTCTGGTAAGCGTCTGTTTTGATTTCCTTTCTTTGATAATGAACCCCAGAGAGGTGAGTAGGGTTTTTACAAATGAGAGGTGCTGCAGGAGCAGTTCTTTGCAGTCTGCCTGGATGAGACAGTGGTCCAGGTAAGGGTAAATCTGTACATTGTTTTGCCTGGAAAAGGCAATGGCAGGAGCTAAACATCTGGTGAATACCCTGGGAGCAGTAGATAAGCCAAAGGGCAAAGCAGAGGATTGAAAGTGTAGTGATCCTGCTCTGAAGCGCCGGAATTTTCTGCATGACTCCCTTGTTGGGATGTGCAGGTAAGCATCCTTTAGGTCTAAGGTGATCATCCAAGCTTTGTTTAGCAGCACTGGTAGAAGCTGTTGTAAGGTAAGCATTTTGAATTTTGGGTTTACCAAGAAGGTATTGAGAAAGGATAGGTCCAGGATGGGACGCCAAGTCCCCTCTTTCCTAGGAACAAAGAACAGTCTGGAATAGAATCCTTTTTCATCTTGTTCTGGAGATACAGGTACTACTACCCCTAGGGATATCTGGGTTTTGCACTTATTTTAGTGCTTCTGCCCACTGGTTTGGAGGTAGGTCTGGGTACCCTTGTGGAGGTGGTAGTTCTTGGAAATACCCCTGAACAATGATTTTTAAGACTCGCTGATCTTTTGTTATAGTTTCAATTTTCTCTGCATAGAGATAGCCTTCCTCCTAGTTTTTGGTGTGGTGGAGGTAGGCAGAGATGGGAAAGGTAGTCGTTGAGAGTTTTTTCCATACAGGGTTGCTTTTGAACTCCCTGCTCTAGTGTTTTGGGCGGGGGGGGGGCACTGTTTAGTTCCTTTCTGGCCCTGAGTTTGAGTTCTGGTGGGTCTGTCCCTATAGGTTGGTGCAGGAAAGGACCAGTGTTTAGAGGGAACATTTCTGCTAAACCTAGGAGGTTGTACTTGAAGAAAATCTTTAAAAGTCTACATTGATTTTTGCTTTGCTCTTCAGTTTTTTGTCCGAACAAGTGGTCTTTGTCAAGAGGTGCATCCATGATTTTAGCTTTGACATGATCAGGGAGAGGTTGTTCCTTCAACCATGCATGTCTTCTGATAACAGATCCTGTCACTGCTGCCCTGCTAGAATCTTCTAGGGCATCAAATCCACAGTGCAAGGAGTGCTTTGCCACCTCAGATGAAGAGTGCAGTAATTCTGCTATCTGTTTATTGTTGGCAAAATCTGGTAAAGCAGAAATTTTCTGTTTCAAAGGTTCCAAAGTGTGCTGTTGATATTATAACATATGGAACTAACAGTTGAAAGCCCTTATAGTTAAAAGTTGCAGAGGTGTATACTTTTTTACCCCATAGTCCAGGGCCCTGGATTCTTTTTCTGAGGGAGTAGGATTCTTTGAAGACATAACCTTAACTCCCTTAGGTCCCTGAGTAATCACCTCTGGCTCTGCTATAGGATTTTTGTAGAGGAATTTATGTGAGCCAAGTACCCTGTAGTACCTGTCAGGTTTTCTGGGGGCAGGTGGAAGGGTGTCAGGGGTAAGGCTGGATTTTTGGTAAACATCTACCACCTCCAAGATGGGTGGGATGGCCAGAGGCCTATGCTGGGGTAGGTCTAGAAACTCTCTTAGTCTTTTCTTGGATTGAGGGAAATCCGTTGACTCCTATTGGAAGTGTTCCCTGAGGGTGTAGAGGGCTTCCCCAAAGGAAAAGTCCTCCAGAGATTATGCAGAAGGAATAGATTCTTCTGTATCTGAGTCTTCATAGGCAGTAAGAGGATTTTCCTCTTCAAAAACAGAGGAGTCAGATCCCTCTGAGTCTAAATCCGATTGGATATCTGGAGAAGGTTCCCTTCTCCTTTTGGCTGGAGTGGCCCGATTACCCTGTATGAAAATGATGAGATCCTCCGCTATTTTAAGCTTTCTAGTTTGAGGAGGGGGACGAGTAGTGGAATGGAGACTTTTTGCTGTTTTCTTTGGAGTAGCTCTAAGTCTGGTCTGAAAGGTATCCCTCAGTGCTGTCGATGTGTTAGTCAGAAGAGAGGGTGAAGTCCTTGAAGTGAAATCCGAAGTGCGAGCGGGATCCTCCAAAGCCAGTGCCTGCTTAGCGCCTCCAGACCCAACCAAAGCAGTGGTGTCATCGGAAGGCTTGGTTTTATGCGGTCTGTCTCTATCCTTATCTTTACATTTTTTCAGAAGATCTGCAGTTTTCTGACTGATGGACGCCGTATTGGTAATCGGAGATGGAAGACAAAAATAACTGGCAACAAACAGAGCTCTTCGATGAATAGTTTTAGTGTTAAAAAGGGCACAGAACCAACAGCGGAGTACGTCGTGATCTGGCCCTAAGCAAGTAATGCGGTAAGAATGGAAGTCTCATTGTGGTATTTGCTTTCCACAGGTGAGACAATTATTGACTTTTTCATACATAGGTTAGTACAAGAAAAAGGAAGGATCCCCAATGGGGTACTTAGCTTTAGACGTTTTCAGCTGAAGTTCGAAATCTGGAAGCAGCCGACTGGCACTGTTGCAAATTGCTTCTGCTATGGGCTCCACGGCAAGAAAGACTAAGGTAATGGCATTGTCTGCTCTCCTTTATAGCTCGGATGATCTTACGTCACCCAGCAAGCGACAGCAGCCGACACACAAAACCTTGACTCTGGTATTCGGACTGACTGAGGGCTACCACAGCATGGATAACCCAGTAGTAAAGACTTCAGCAGTGAAACATGAAGAACATCTCTATTAATGTTACAGTGACTCTTTTTTTATTGTTTTCATGTAAAAGCACATTGCTGTACATACTCCTGAGTGCCTCAAGATAGTGCTGCAACCATTATATATGACGTTAAGCATAACATATTTTAGCATGCATACCATATAAGTACATATATATATATTTGGTCTGGTTCTCGTAAAAGTTTGTTTTTTGGACGAAATCACTGACAAATCATTGAGAATAGAAGTGAGAAAATAATGGCAGGCATTTGAGTTTCAGACTTCATACCCTTCAGAAAATGCATGCTGATGGAAAACCTGTTGTTCTATCGTCATTCTAAGTTTCTAAGAGGAATATTTAAAAACTGTCCCTATTTGTGGACATTTGTCACCCCATTATTTATAGCTTTGTCCAGATTTATTGCTCTAAGTTGGGAGGTATGGTGGGGAGTTTGTAGGACACTTGTTTCTGACTAGCTGATAAACTCTTACTTACTTATTCTCTTAGTAGTGGAACATTTTCCAATAGACAGTCTGGATGCTGAGGAAGACTTCAGCAGTCAAACTTCTTTCTATTGAAATATACTTGCTTTACAGTGGGTATGCTGATTGGGCTGTCCAATCAGTGAGCACATTTTTGGAATACTTAAATGTGTTTATTGTATAATTATTAACTGTCTCCTACGCAGTTCCAAAGACTTACATTTTTTTCCATATCTGCAGGATGTTGCTTACTTTACAGTAAGTTCACTTCATGCACACAGCAGATCATCCAAAAGACAGTTTAAAGTAATTTGTTATTGCTGCTAGTTTGCCCACCAACATAATTTTTTGTTCCTGACTTAATGTTTGCTTTGTTTTAGATTTTTAGATTTTATTTTTCAACTGCAAGTCTTTAAAGTATTTATTTGCGCTGCAGGATTTTACTCCCTAAAGCTTTGACCATGTTTTGTTTTTGAGACATTAGTTTCTTGTAATGTCTGTAATACTGTTGTAGTTCATTTTCCTTTCAAGTCCTGAATTGTATAAATAGCACATCTCAATTTTCTAGGTCTTAGCTTTTCTTATTTTTCACCTTTATCTCCTGAACAATAATGGATCTTTTTTTTTTTTGTCTATGTCTCCTCTAAGAGGTTTTACTTTTTTCCATACAATACTTCAGTATTATGCTCTGATCTGGGGCCAAAGTTTTACTTGTCTGTGTTGCCTTTATTTTTTCACCTGATCCATGTTCATTTTACTTGGATAATTATCATGGGTCTACTACACAGTTCATAGTTCACAGGTTCATAGGTAAGTACTAGGCTAACTGCTCTTGGGGCCATTTTAAGCTTAGCCAATTTTCCCTTGGTGAAAATCAAACCCTTTACCTCTTGTCTGTCAGTTAAACCATTTAAACATTATGTTAAATGCTCTGTCAGTTAAACCCATTAACCATTATGTCAAATGCTTGCATGCCATTAGCACTCAACACACTTCCCTGCTGCCCCTCATTCGTGTTGGCAAGTGCCTTAACTCCCAATAACGCAATTCCCTTCCAGAATCCCAACCCTAAGCCTAAAAAGTCCCACCTAATCCCTACACCTAAACTCCTGATCAATTCCTAAACCTAAAATCCCACTCCTCTCCATAACCCTAATCTCCCAGTCACTCCCTAAACCTAAAATTTCCCTCCCTTCCTTAACCTTTACTTTCCAATTCCCTCCATTCACTCAGTTATTCTAAAATTCCCATTGCTTACCCTAGCCTGCCAATACTTTCTGATTACTCCCAAAACTACAAACCCCTCCCCTAACCCTAATCTTCCTATTGCTCCCTAAATCTAAAATCTCCCTCTCCTCCCCTCCCCTAAGCATAATCTGCTGATTACTCCCTAAACCTAAAATACCCCTCCCTTCACTAACCCTAAACTTCTGATCCCCTCTGTTTGGTCTAGTAACATAAAATCCCCCTCCCTAAACCAAAACTCCCCCCTTTTTTCCCTTGCCCCCTTACCTATTTCATGGCGACCACTTAACTGCATCTGATCATTGTGGCAGCTGCATTTCTGAACTCACATTTGAGTTTGAGAACCTGTTAGGGCTGTTGGGCAGACAGGGTTACAGCCATTTGGGTCACTGATAGTGAGACGGTGGAATTTGAGCAGGTGGGGCTTGAGTGGCTGTAGAACAACCAATTACCACTCACTTTCAGCTGAATAGCTCATTTAGTATGCGTTCCACTAGGGACATGCTGGACTACCTCTGGAAAAGCCACCTACTAAATACTTTGTCTGCTTGCTTGAAACAGTGATTTAAACTACCTAACTGGCTATTAAGTCAGGTTTTGATCAGCCATGCACTGATGAGCAAAAGGTCACAAGAGGATGGTTAAATTCTGTCTTTTGTGAAGACAGCGCAAAATGTACAGCTTCAATGGGTTTTTGCAGGTCGTGCAAACCCATCTTCCCTGATATTTATGTATTTCAGTTCTAATGTCATACAAGCTTGAAGATTTGGAAATATCTGATTCAAGCAAAACGGCATTTCTTTCTGATGGAGCTTGTGATATACAGCCTTGGAAGAAATCAGAATTTTACATCCACTGTTGATCGTTTGTGCTTCAAAACACTAACAGTCACTATTCTTCTGCAGTCAGTTTTATATACTTATTACAGCAGGATTTATTTAAGTATTTGAAGTAACTGTGTGCTGCCTATTTCTTGTATCAACAGCAATTAGGTTTATAGGTTGGTTCATAGGTTGGTACTAGGGTCTATACAAGCCTAGCCAAACAATTCCCTGGATATTTGTTCCCACAGTATTTACTTCCCTGGACCCCTGTCTAGCAGGGCGACTGACGTGATCCCCGGGGTGAATTTCCTATCTCCCATCCAGTCATCAAGGTTCCTTTTGAAGAAGGCCAAGGAGGCGCCCTGCTTGACATATATGGGCAGTCTATTCCAGAGTATGGAGAGTCTCTGGGTCAGGAACCTATCACTCTAGCATGTTTTGTTCATTGTGATGACAAGGTTTAGATCCCTGGAGCATGTGGTTCTGAGGGATTGGGATTTCTTTAAGTGGAACATGTCCAACAGCTCAGGGTTTGACATGGCCTTGTATGTTAAGCAGAGATTGACTCTGAGTAGACGATACGCCGCAGAGTATAGCTGGAGTTTTTTTAGATGGTCAGCATAGGGCATCTGCTTTAGGCCTGTGATTCTTTTAGTGAGGTATTTCTGTGGCCTTTCCAGCTGTTGCAGATATCTTATGAGGTACATACCAAATGGAGCATTGTACTCATAGGTTCATAGGTAGGTACTAGGCTATCTGCCCGAGGGCATTTATAAGCCTAGCCAGAGTGTGTCAGCTTTCGCCGCCCCATTGATTAATTAACTGAGCCTCTGTCAAGAAGAGCCAATGAAGTGATCCCAGGGGTGTATTTTCTGTTACCCATCCACTCGTCAAGGTTTCTCTTGAAGAGTGTTAGTGAGGGGCTCTGCCTAATGTAGTTAGGAATTTTGTTCCAAAGCATGGGCAGTCTCTGTGACAGGAATCTATCCCTCCAGCATGTTCTATTTATTGTTGTGGCGAGGTTTAGCTCGCTAGAGTAAGTGGCTGGCAGTGACTTGGACTTCTTTAGGTGGAGCATGTCCATCAATATACCATATAATGGGTCTAATGAGGGATGAGTACAGTGGGACAATGACTTCCTTTTTTCTGGATGAAAAGCCCTTAGTGATGAGGTGTGCCACATAGAGGGATTTCCTGACTGTTGTGGTGATGTGGTTATCAAAGGTGATACCACTGTCCACCTGTGTCCCTAAGTCTCTCATCACACTTTCAGTGTTTAGTGTACTGCCACCTATGTGGTAATTCATGGGTACATGTTTTTTCTCAAAGGGGATAACTATACATTTCTTGGCGTTAAGCTTGAGCCCATGGCTCTGGCACCAAGCATCTGTTTCTGTAAGGCCCTTTTGTAGAATATCCACATCATTCGGGGATTCAATAATGGCTCCCAATTTGCAGTCATCTGAAAACTTTGTTAGCCAGAGTCCCTTAGTGTTGGCCTGTACTTCAGAGAAGTAAATGCTGAACAAGAGCGGTCCCAGGATTGAACCCTGAGGTACTCCACTTGTCACTTGTCTGGAGCTGAATTTGGAGTCGGCTACTTTTACAGTCTGGTTTCTGTCAGTAAGCCAGTTGGCAACCCATCAGGTGATGTAGGAATTTATGCACAGCTTAGTAAGTTTATCTATGATTCCAGAATAGGGGATGGTGTCAAAAGTCTTGGTGAGGTCCAGATAGGCTGTGTTGACCGCCTTACCCTCGTCCACAACTCTTGAGACTGATTCGAAGAAGTCATTCAGGTTCAGGAGACAAGATCGGCACTTCACGAAACCAAACTGGGTGGGGTCCACTGTTTGAAGGTTGCCAATGTTCCATGATAATGCATTCCATGCCCTTGCAGATCAGGCTCATCACTCTGATGAGACAATAGTTCCAGGGATCTAAGGTGGATCCGCCCTTGTGGAGTGGGATAACTGTAGCTGTGTGCCACTCAGTGGGCATGAAACCTGAGGTGAGGCTATGATTAAACATGACACTTAGGTGAGGTGCCAGTTCATTTTGTAGTTCATGTAGTACACAGCCCAGGATGTCATCTGGTCTCATGGATGCTGTATTCTTAGCTTTGGAGAGTGCAGTTTCTACCTGTGTGGCCATGATTACCAGAATTTGACAATCTTTTGGTATTGAGACGGGCCTTTTAGGGGGTGAGTGGGAGGTGAAGTTGGCACTAAATCGATTTGCCAGGATATTGGCAATATCCTTGGGATCAGTATATTTAATGCCATTCTGTTGTAGCTCAGAGCAGATCTGAGCATTGCCATTTAGATTCTTGACAACTACAGAATGGCTTGTGGTTGTCTTTGGAATCTTTGGCAATTTTATTTTCGTAACTAGCTTTGGAGGATTTTATGAGGGCTCTCAGCTTCTTACTGAGGCTGGTAAGGGAGTTTTTTGCATCTTGAGATTTTCCTCTTTTCTGCAACAGTTTCTTCCTTTTGTTGTAAAGTTTGTTTATGGCAGGGGACCACCAGATTGGCTTACTTTTTTTGAAGGAGAGCGTCTTGGTTCTATTTTTGATGGTACAATTCATGCACAAGTGGATGTGCTCGTACAGTGTCTTAGTGTAGGATTCAGCAGTTGAACTTTCAGCTCCCGTCTGCATGGGTGTCATGAAGTTTGTCACTTCTGACTTAAGTAGCATGAAGTTGGCTTTGGAGAAGTTTTTTACAGAGGTTTCCTTACTGGGAGTGGGGGTGGGATGTGGAAATCAAGGGTGATTTGCTTATGGTCAGACCTGACCAATGAGGGGGTGACCACTGGTGTGGAGCATCTATCTCCCATGCTGGTAATGACCAGGTGTAGGATATTGGACCCCCTGGTGGGACAATGGATTAGCTGATCCAGGTCATTGGAATTTATGAATTCCAATAACTGTTGGAAAAAGGTGTTGGTACCAGAGTAGTTTTCCAAGTTAATGGCAGGGTAGTTGAAATCACCCAGTATTAGGGTGTTTGGTTGTATCGTAACATTTTCCAGTATGTTTAGAAAGGTATAGTGAGAATCGTGGGGGATCTGTAGCAAGCTACAATTTGGATTGCAGTCTTACCTAGTGTTAGTTGCACCTGGAGAATTTCAGATGCATTGTGTTGGGCAACTAGCCTGGAGGTGTGAATATCCTTGACGAATATGGACACTCCTCCACCTTTAGTGTTTCGGTCTTGGTTTGGTGTCCAAAAAGTGTGGTAAGAGTTGTAGCCTGGTATTGCAGGGGTGCTCTCTAGAGTCTTGAACCAGGTCTCAGTTACTGCACAGATATCGATGTTCTCCATTTTTAGGAGTGCCTCGAGAGAATGCATTTTGAGGTTTAGACTTCTTCTATTGAGTAGCATTACCTTCAGATTTTGCATGCTTGTATCTGTTACGGTGGTGGTTTTGTCCTTTAAACCTTGCCTAACAAAGGGACTGTAGGGGAGGCAAGAGCTTTAGCCGGTAACCTGAATCCCAGGGGAGACAGGTGCAGACAGGGTTGCCAGATGTCCCTATTTGGGCAGGACTGTCCCGAGATCAGCAGTCTGATCCTGAGTCCCACCACGGGTTTAAATCGCCAGCCTCCGCTTTCTTTGTTTTTTTTTTTTTTGTTTTTTTTGATTGTCCCGTATACCTGGCATACGGGCCAATCAAAAATTGCTAAACACGGAGCTTCTTGTGTTCCGCATAATCATTAAACACGAGAAGCTCCGTGTTTAGTGATTTTTGATTGGCCCATATGCCGGTATATGGGCCAATCAAAAATCGCTAAACACGGAGCTACTTGTGTTGAATGCGGAACTGCAATGCAATAACACGAGAAGCTCCGTGTTTAGTGCAGAGCCAGTGTTCTTTAATGTGGAACTGTGTTCCGCATTAAAGACCTTTTTTTTTTTTTTTTGGTCTTCACTTGGCAACCCTGGGTGCAGACCATCTCTGGCAAAGCATCATGGTTTATCGATCATGGCGTCCCAGGCAGACATACTGGATCCCCTTTGAATGACACCAGAAGCTTAGCCAATTGTTGAAGCTAATCATTTTGTCCTTATACTGTCGTATCATTCTGAGCGAAGGCAGGATGCTACTCAGGACTAGGGTCATACCTGCCTGGGCCACATGATCCGGGAGCTCTTCCATGTCTCTTTTCATGTAGTTCAGGGAGGTACATTCAAATCATTAACTCCAACATGGACAATGACAGAGTCGTATTTGTACTTGTTATGGAGTGACTTGAGTGCATGCGTTATGTGGCGGATCCTGGCACCCGACAGGCAGCTGACTGTAATTTTCTCTTTGTTCAGCCTGGTGAGTGGGACATCAGTGTGCCTGACTATAGAGTCACCTGTGACTAAAGTGTTGGGTATGTTGTCTTGCCTTAGGGGCTGTTTTTGGGTGGCACACTGGTGTTGTGAGCTATGTTTCACTTTGGTTGTGACTGGTGTTTGTTTGCGTTTCAGCTTCGGAGGTCCTTGTTACTTGGGCAGGTTAATGTTAAGGGCCTCCACATATTTGGGTTTAGTGTTGCTATATGTGGGTGTTGATGGTGTGGGTTTTGAAAAGCTATGTGTTGCTTGAGGTGTAGTGCAGGTGTTAACCATCTCCTCTTGACTGTCTAGCATAATCTTGGCTGGAGAGAGCTTTGCTTCCAGTTTAGCTATGTAAGTGCATCTCTCACAGGTTGTAGTGTTGGGTGGTAGGAGGAGAGGGTTGTCGGTGTACATGAGACAGTTGCTGCATTGCCCTAGTATGCCTAGATTCACCAGGTGGACAGGCGAAATCACCAGAAGTTGACCCTTGGACATGCCTGTTTAGGTGCTTTTTTTGTAAAGTACAAGAGCTGTTTTCCCTTACCTTTGCAAGGTACTTTGCAATTATAGGCTGTTTAGTGCCTACGATTAATTTCTCCTTATTAACAAGGACAGTTGAGTGCTTGTATCAGTTTAAGGCTTTCTAGTGCTTTCCAGCAGGTTCTAGAGCAAGTGCTAGTCACAGGGGTTCAGATTTTAGTGCTACCACTGAGAAACCAGCTAGTTCTTAGGGAAAATTTGAAAAGCAGACTTTCTGGTACTGGAATAGTTTAACCCTTGCCTCACGGTGCTGCACGATGCAAAAAAATGCACAAACACACTCGTTTTTAAACCAGAAAGTTGAAAAGGATAGAAATCAGCCCAAAATGGCTAATAAAATTACAAGTTCAGAGCTGGAAACCACTCCTCTAGCATTAGATAAGCAGTACAATGCTCACCACTCCCACTGGTAGGCAGTAGGACTTCCCTCTACCACAGCAAGGTCTAGATAGCTCTGAACACAGAAAATAAAGTCCTGAAACCAGCAAAGCCTGGGATCTGGACTATACTAGCTAGCAAAGGCGGGAAATGAGCAAACAAGATAGTATTTTTTTTTTTTGTTAAAGCAGGCTAAATAATGCAATAATACAGTAAATAAACACAGAAAAGGCTAACACACCTGTGTGTGTATCCCTAAACAGTAAATGCCATTATAACACTACAAAATTACAGTAAAATTATAGCATACATAAATTCAAATCATTTCATGTAGCTCTTTAGTACAGTTACAAAAGTACCCATCTGAAAAACATCATAGCGCTGACTTCATTGGAATGCATTCAGTACTGCTCAGATCAACTCATTTTTATGTAAACCACGATCACGCATCTGCCAAATCATGACAAATTGTTTATGCCAAATAACTACTTTTCAGAGAAATTATGGGAGCGTGTGGACATTGATTTATTTATTTCCATTTGTTTACCAGGAAGGTTTAACTAGAAATTAAAACCCCCTTTCACCTGAGACCAGTGAAGAAAAAAACCCATGGTTACATGCACAGAGTTATTATATTAATGTGAAAAATGTCTGAAAGCATTTATAAGGTTGTAAGAGACAAATATCAAACATTAAACAATTAATTAATTACACTTTGCAATACTCGTACATTAAACTGAATAACATTTTGCATAAAATTATACAAAGACAGTTTTGGAGGTTGCACTGTAATACATATACATTTAAATGAATCTTTTTATGAAAATTAAAACAACAACAGGTTTGATGGTTGCACTATACAATGCACATGTTTTAAACAAAGACAGTATTAGAGACAGTTAGGCACTCAAGCTGTGTGTGTGTGTGTGTGTGTGTGTGTGTGTGTGTGTGTGTGTGTGTGTGTGTGGGGGGTTACTGGGTGCCCAGGATGGGCTGACAAGTGTGAAACAATGAAGAGAGAGATCAGTTATAGTAAGAGCAGGTCTAGGTAACTTAGATGAAAGCAAAAGGGATGAAAATGATAGCTGTCCAGACTCAGCATTGCAATGAAATCATTGTTTTCTGTGGGGGAAAACAATAAAAGGAATGTTTTTTTTTCTTATGGGGGGGTGAAACCAAGCCTCTTATTTAATGAACTCTGAGCTCGCTGAAACTTGAGGGAAAGAAGACAACTTTAATGTCTCTAGCTGTCAGACATGTTTTTTGGCTTAAGAAGTTTTCTTATGGTTCCTGCTATTTGTTCTGCAGTTCATGGTTTGAATGTTTTTTGGCTTACTAGTCCTTTCATCCTTGTTGCTTTTATTCTGGTAGCTACAGCCAACTAATAATAAGGATTATAATGCTAGGGGAACTATAGCATCATAAATAATCTTTAATAAAGGAGACCATTTTGTTAATCACTAGCAACTATTCAATATAATAGTTGAGAAAGTGCTTATGCGTTTAAAAATGGCAATGTCAGTGGTGGCACTGAAATAGTTAATTTATAGTCTCGGACATAAGTGTGGAAATGTCATCATCATCATTAACCTCCGCCTCCCAGTTTAGTACGGGATCGGGGTGTCGCATCAATATCAGTCAATGTCAGATAATCACCTAGAGTCAATGTTTACACTTGCCCTGATATTGACACAGGTGCAGAGGTGTAGCTAGCTTTTATTGCACCCAGTGCTGTCCCCCAATCTAGTACCCCCCTGTAAAAGCTCTTCCACTTCAAGGTGCCCCTCAAAAATATCTCCATCTTTTAAACTGTAGCAAACTGCTTGTTTACAGTTTATACCACACATAAACCATGGCAACACTCAGTTTTGACTGTGAATGCACTGAAGAGCAATGGTGATTGGCCAATCATACCACCTAACACTTTGCAAATGAGGAAGCTGCCTTTTATACCCACCATAGCTGCATAACAATATGTCAATGATTAAAGAGGACTACTGATGTACTGTATATGTTTCTGTGGGCTGTTATCAGTCAGCCATAAATTACCATTGACTGTGTCAGAGCACAACAGTGTCCCTTTCCTTAGGCATTAGCTGAAAACGCACAATGCACCCCCTCACTCACATCCTTGGCATGTTTAGAATTTAATAAAATCTTTTATTACCTCCTATATTCATCCATTAGCACTTGTTCATGTGCATATCTTTTCACATTAAACAGGAGAATGCAGCAGTCTGAGTGAGACAGGATTCTTAGTTTTACAAAATACAGAACTTGGCACATGCCAACTGGTCAACACATGTGAATATAAACTATGGATAATCTAACACTGCAACTTAATTTGTATTTTGCATCTGCTAATCTTTTGAAAAGGTTTAGCATCTTCCATGCTATCTTAAATTCTCCTGCCTTTCTTCTGCTAATAGTTCAAGAAGGCTACTGCATGCATCACCAGCTGTCTGTGAAAATGCTTTATGTTATCTGAGTCATCAGTATACTTTTCTGCTCTGTGCCCTCCTACACTTGTACTGTTCTTTACTGAAAGTTGCTGCCTTTTTAGATGCTATTAATTATTTTAATTCTTCTCTTCCTCTTGAAACTGCCACAAGGAATGCACAGCTTATGGAGCACAAACTAGTGTGAATGTCAGATGTGAACCATATGTGGCTCCATGGGAATTAAATAAGAACAGTTTAACATCTACAGTTATAAATATTACCGAGAGTAATTGCAGGTATGACTAAAACTTTTATTGCATGTGCAGAGCCAAGAAAGTCAGTTTAAATATTTCCTTCCCAGTTAACTGTTACTGTTGCAGTACATAGCTCAGAGGTGAACACTTAAAACAGAGCTAGAGAATTCTACTGTATCTCTCGCTCTCTCCCCCTAGCCAGCAGCTTCCGACATTTTATTTCTTCCGTTTTTGTTCCTCTCATTTTCTTTTGAATGCTGTTGACCACATTCTGCTCGCTTATACTGATCCTAACATATTATATGTCTGAGCATACTTCATAAATGTAGCCTTGTAATACTGTCAATACAACATGTCTGGTAAAACATGTGCTTTCACAGTGAATACATGAGTATGGAGAACAGGAGGACATGTGAGATGTTAAAGGCATGAGGGCCTCATCCAAAACCATTAATCAGGATGTA
>NC_056732.1:1398750220-1398772714 GCF_019279795.1 Protopterus annectens | reverse complement strand
AGCCTTGTCATTCCTCACTCAGGAATCATAGAAAAAACTCAGGAATCATAGAAAAACTCAGGAATCATAGAAAAACTCACAAAGCTAGGCACCAACCCCTGTATCACTAGGTGGGTTGCAAACTGGCTCAAAGGTAGAACCCACAATGTGAAAGTAGCTGACTCCAAGTCAGACTGCCTACCAGTCATGAGCGGAGTCCCAGAGGGTTCAGTCTTGGGCTCTCTCCCGTTTGGTATCTACTTCTCTGAAGTCCAGACCAACACGAAGGAACTCTGGCTGACAAAGTCCACAGACAGTTGCAAGTTGGGAGCTATTATTAACTCCCCAAGTGATGTTGACAACCTACAGAAAGGCCTCACTGAGACCAACGACTGGTGTCAGAACCATGGCCTTAAGCTCAATACCAAAAAATGTGTCATCACCCCCTTTGGGAAAAACCCAGTTCCCATGAATTACCACATCAATGGTATTCCACAGAAGGGGTTATAAGAGATCTGGGAACACAGGTTGATGGCAACCTCTTTTTTGACCACCATATTGCCACTGTGGTCAGAAAGTCCTTCTATGTGGCACATCACATTACTAAAGGTTTTGCATCCAGGAAGAAAGAGCTCATTGTCTCCCTCTACTCTTCCCTCATTAGGCCAGTCATTGAGTACAATGCCCCATTCGGCATGTACCAACACATGCAACAACTGAAGAGGCTGCAAAAGTACCTCACAGAGAGGATCCTAGGCCTTAAACATTTGTCCTATACTGACAGACTCAAAAAACCTCCAACTATTCTCTGTCTCATATCACCTACTTAGATGTGATCTCTGCTTGACTTACAAAGCCAGATCTGACCCAGCTCTGTTAGAAATGCTACATCTAAAGAAATCCCAATCCCTCCTCACCACATGCTCCAGAGACCTCAACCTCATTACCAGAATCAACAGAACATGCTGGAGGGACAGTTTCCTAACCCAGAGACTGCCCATGCTATGGAATAGACTTCCTATACATGTCAAGCAGAGCACCTCACTGGTCCTCTTCAAGAGAAATCTTGATGAGTGGATGGGAAATAGAAAATTCCCCCTGAGGCATCACTCCAGTGGCTTTACTTGACAGAGGTACTGGGAACTAAGGTTGGGTGGCACAATGCCAGGGTAATCCTATGGGCTAGGCTTGTAAAGGCTCCAGGGCCATTAGCCTAGTACAGACCTATGAACCTATAAGAGGGTCTCACAGCAACTAATGATTGCTGCCAAAGTCATGGCCTCACCTAAATACAAAAAAAATGTATCATCATACCATTTAGCAAAATCATGGCCCCTTCAGAATTACCACATCAATGGCAACCCGCTAAACACACAACCTGTGGTGAGAAACATGGGTACTCAGATTGATGATGATGTCACATTCGACCATCATGTAGTGGCAGTGGTCAGAAAAGACTTTTACTTGGTTCATCTCATAAGTAAAGGGATTGCATCCAGAAAAAAAGGAGGTTATTTGCCTATACTTCTCCCTCATTAGACCAGTAATTGAGTATATAACTCTGTTTGGTATATACCTTTCCAAACATCTGCACCAACTGGAAAGGCCACAGAAATACCTCACAAAGAGAATCCATGGCCTCCAACACCTGTCCTATGTGAACAGGCTCAAATCACTGTAACTCTACTTAGTATCATAGAGTTGCTCAAAGGTGATCTGCATCTCACCTACAAGGCAGTCTTGGAACCTGCCCTACTAGAGATGCTCCATAACCATAATTCTAACTCCTCATGCATTACTCACCTGAAAGGATTGAATCTAATATATGAAATCAACAAAACCTGCTGGAGAAACAGGTTTGTCTCCCAGAGGCTGCCCCACCTCTGAATAGACTTCCCATACATGTCAAACAGAGTACCTCCCTAACCATCTTCAAGAGCAACCTTGATGAGTAGATAGGAAACCACAAATTTGTCCCAGGAGTTCCACCTGTGTCCCTCATTGACAGGGGTAACAGGTGATGACTGAGGTTTTGTTTTGGAGAGAAACTCTTGGCTAGGCCTGTAAGGGCCTCAGGGCCATTATTGTAGTAACCTCCTATGATCCTATTATGTGAACACCCCTCAAGTTTTAAAAGCTTTGGATTCCTTTCCCCTTTTTAAAGAAGATGTCATATCAAGACACAATGCTGCTTTTGTGCTCAGCTGTCAAAATAAGCAAGTTTCAATGGCTTGATAGAAAGGTGAGATTTCACCACTGTCAATTTCCTAAGTACTGTTTTGGCTTGTGGATTCACTTAACTTTGTATTATTTTGGATTGTGGATTAAACCAGTTAATTTTTATTCATCTGTGATGCATCTTTTGTGTTCTTAGACTGTTACCTTAGCAGTTTTGTCTGAGTTTCTGATACAGTAGCATGGTTAACATTTTCTACTGTTATCCTTTGGACTTGTACATATATGGCTTTTTTATTTATAAAATTGCTAGGAATTTTTTTCATCTCCAGAATTTGTGATATATTGCCCTTCATAAAGCTGGTGTCTTACTCCCATTTCAAGAAACAAGGCACTGCCATTTCTAAACTTAGAAGGGTTTTTGTACATTAGCTCTCATCATTGTCTGGATGCCAGGTGGCACATAGCAAGCCAAGTAATACTGTGTTCATTAAATGATGTAATGTACATTTTTGTGTAGTCTGAGTTAATGATACTTTTTTCAATTTGAACTTTTTGACTGAGGGTTCTACAGCTAGATAACCATCAATTAGAATATTCCTAAAGGTCGTTTGATTCAGAATGGTGTGGCCTGCAGGTTGAGTGCCATTCTGAACTATATCCTTTTTGGAGATTTTTTTACTCTACTTTACAGCAGAGTTATTGTTGCTATTCATATGGTTTCTTGAAGGAGAATACAGACATTTATTTTCTCCCCAAACATAGGGCTCCTAAGCTTTCTTCTGTGACTCCTCCTTGTCATAGGCACTGGTTCTGAGGTTGCCGGCATCAACTCTTATGGCATTGGTGTCCATGCCAAAACCAGAAACCCCTACAGGTGTATGACTCCAATACCCATTTTACTATTTTTTGGTTGTTGTTATTCTTGAATGACCCTCACTGCTAACCTATTCATTGTTCAGTGCTGGGTAATATGCATGGCATGCTTAATATCATTTTGTTTTGTGAAGGTTTTCAACTCTTTTTAGATAAACTATGGTGCACTTCTCAGAGTTGGTTGATTCTACACTAATAATATCTAGTCAACTGAAAAGAGCTACCTCAAGAATTCTAATAAACAGACTATAAATGTTCCTGCAAAATACATTGTCAAGTGTGCAAGCATGTTAGTGGATGCATAGTTTGTATCATCTGTAATCTTGTACTTCTCTTGGACGTTTCCTTAATTTGCTTGTTAATACACAAGGGCAGCCCGCAGGATTTTTTGCTGGGGGTGCAAACCCAGAACCCCCCACAGCCCCCCCCCCCATGCAGCCATTTCAGTGTCCCATTACTTGGCTATCTCTCCCCTGTTTCCATAAACACTTTTCAAAACTCTGTGTGCATACTGTTTTTTGCTTTATTTCTACAAATATTACAGATATTTGGATTTAATTAACAACTGTTATTTCAAATTTTATAGCACAAACACTGATAGACATTTGCTAAACAAAGCAATAGTCTTACAATGAAAACAAGCTTCGCATTAAAGCTTCTATGCCTTTGAAACTCACATTCACTGAAACAGCATTGAAACCCACATTCAAAGAAAATGCATCTGGCCAAAGGCGGGTTAAGTTTACTGTTGGGCTGTTTTCAAATCATAGGCCTCTTGCACGCATTTTTAGGACCATGCAAAAGTTATTTGATTCACCTTCTTCATTGAATTAATTATAATATATAATTGAATTATATCCCTTATATAATACAGCACCACTTGTTAGTGTGTTTTAAATTTATAGTTTTGAACATTTTTCCAGTAAGCAATGAAACAAAACATATGAACCAACAATGACAAACTGCCCGTTTTGAAACATTTCAGCCATAAAAGGTCACTCAAACTTCTGTCATTACTATCTACCAATATCAGTCAATATGCACAATCTTTGCAGACGTAAAAGTCATCTGAATAATTCCACATTAAAGACATCTGAAACTAATGAAGAGGTTGTTTCTAGAAAACAACTTTATATTTCAGTGTTTCATATACAAATTCAGTGCCTGCTGCCCTTGAAGAATAAATTGCCTATGTTGCTTTAAAAATGGTAAGCTGGTATATTGCAATAGGGAATAGGTGACAAGCTGAAAAAAAGGTTCATAGTTACTAGGCATCTCATCCAAAGGAGGACATACTCAGGACTGCAGCACCCTATCCCCTTAAAATACAACTCTACATGCTGTGGGAGTAGAACCTACAGCCCTCTACATCAAGATACAAATATGCTACCTGCTGTGCTACTAACACTGCCTTAAAATTCTATACCACAGTAGTGATACCATTTGCTAAACAAAACAGTTGCACTTTTTAAGTAGACTTAGCATGAACAACAGTATACTTCTATTCCCTTGAAGCTCACAATTCCTTGAAAATCCACTTGAAAATAAATTCCACCTGCTAACTCTAACTAGGGCATTTCACTCTCTCATACCACACACACACACACACACACACACACACACACACACACACACACACACACGTGTCAACCCCTCAGTGCAAGAAATCTGGACAAAGCCTAAAATAAATAGGGACAGAGTGTAAATATTGCTCTCAAGAAATTAGGAAATTACTAGAATAACGTGATTCGTGTTAGTATGCCTTTTTCTAAAGGATATGCCATCTAAAACTTAAATGTCTGTCATTATTTAATAACTTCAATTCTTTTTTGGAGGAATATGGGGAAAAAAATCTGGACATTCTGCAAAAACATAGACAGCTGAGGGGTATGCTACCTCCCTCTTATACAAACTTACATAGATACACACACACACACACACACACACACACACACACACACACACACACACACACACACACACCATACCTCTCAATCTCTTAGTACAATAAATCTGGATAAAGCATGTTATAATGTTGCGGACAAAGGCCCAAAACTAAGGACATATTTAGAAAGTTGCTAGAATAACTGGATTTGTGTTAGAATACATTTTCTGAAGGATATGAAGTCTGAAACTTAAGTGCATGTCATTATTTGGTGACTTTAATCCTTGGCTCACCCTAGTGATTTGTCAAAAAAACAGAATTTTTATGAGGAACAGACCAAAAATATAAGCAAACATCTGCACATTCTGTGAAAATCTGTACAGTTGAGAGGTATGAGTCACACACACATCCCCCTAACGCCTTAGAAAGTGGATAGAACAACAAGTTTTGCATTAGTATGTATTTTCTGAAGGATGTGAAGTCTAAAGTTTAAATGTCTGCCATTATTTTATGACTTCAGTCCTCAATGATTTGCTAGAAAAACACAATTTTATAAGAAAATATGAGGCAAAAATCTGAATAATTGCATGGTATAAACCCCCTCCCTCTTACACACCCTCCTTCCTCCCTCTTACTGACACACAAACACACACACACACACACACACACACACACACACACACACACACACACACCCCTATCTTCACCTACCTACTTCTTACATACATACATACACACCCCTACCTTCTTCTTACATCCACACACTCCTACTTACCTATTTCTTACATACACACGCCTCTTAAACACTTAAACATCTACACACACACACACACACACACACACACACACACACACACACACACACACACACACACACACACACACACGTGCACTCATGCAAACACATACACACACACACACACACACACACACACACACACACACACACACACACACACACACACCTCTCACTTGTACATTCGTCTGCAGTCCAAACATCTTCTGGAATTCAGTCGTACAGACACAGAAGATGAAAACAGGTCACAAACAACTGTTGCGCTTGTGCAACTGGATGCAAAGGGCATTCTTAAAGAAGAAAAAAAAACTTTTTTTTAATTAAAAGAAAATTAATCTCCTTGCCTGTCGGTTCCAGGAGGTGCAAGTGCATCGCCTAGCACCTGCCTGTGGACACCCTTGCAGTGGCCACCATATGAAACTTCAAGAAAAAAGTTCATCAGCACTCTTCATATACAGACTTCATCCCTCTGATGAATAGCTTGAAAGGAGTTACTTTCCTGGCCTCATAAAGCTGAAGTTTTTCACATGTCAGCAACTGACTTTTTTTAAATAGGAATATTCCAAGCAGAATGGATGGCCTAAACCAGAACCATAAAAAGACAGAGGGCCAGTACCGTACCCCAAGGTAGGAAGACTGCAAATGGATGGCTCTGTTTTAGAGGAAGATTTATTATGATGAATCTATTAACACTATGGCCCTAGGACCAACAGATAAACTGTTTTTCTGCAAGACATACCTTCTTCAAGACTGATTCTGTGGGGGTGAGGTGTGGTGAGGAACAAAAAGGATGCTGGTAAATGACATATTTCATGTAGTGTGGGAGTATATTTCAGGAATAAAGAGGACAAAATATGTTAGAAGCACAACAAGGTAGTACACTGGTAAATCTGTGTAGCAAAAAGTGTTATTTCCTCAAGAAAATGTAGAAATTTGTCCTTTAGCAAAAGAAATTGTACCATGATCTCACAAAGTTCTTCCTTTGAATGAGACATTAAAATAATTAGATCCTTGCAGACTGATTTCATTGGCACTTTTTCAATAGGCCATATATGAATATGCATAACACTACAGTATTTATGTTGGCACTTTTTCAATAGGCCATATATGAATATGCATAACACTACAGTATTTATGAAGCAAAGTCCTGTTACATCTGTACATATCTCTTTCTTTTTAACCAAACAGGAATATTCTATATCACTATGTATTATTTTTCTTGGCCATAAAGCTAAAATATGACAAGTGCAGCATATCTGCTGATGTTATGTTGTCCCTATCGCCTTCTTTCTTACTGGATGGTTCAGCCAATACACTAGCTCGAAGTCCCTCACTTGGCTTGGGCCTCAATACCTCTCCCATAACGCATTGGGGTAACCCCCAGATCTCGTTTGCCACTTGATGAGTTCGGATGCTCTCTCCTTGGCCATGGTTAAGTGTTTTTCAACTTCATTATTGACAGCTGTTTTTGACAAAATCTTATTATTAGAGTTGTTGTAGATTTTAGTTTAGGCAGTTTATCCTTCCTATAGGTTTTTGGTGTAATTCGTCTGTCACCTGTTGTGTTGTTTATTGGCAGTTGTTTTCTCGCTAGGCCTGCCCTATCCCTATCAGTCTTGTGGTAATTTTTGTATTCCCCTTTTCACTCGTTTGAGTTAGAGAGCTAAAAGTAACCCATTTTAATTAGAGGGTTTGTGTCGTGTGTTTCCCTTCAGCTCAGATAGGTCTAAGTTAGAGGGCCTAGCATCTGTTTAACTTAGAGAGTAGTGCTGTGTGTTCCCTGTACTGTTTTTGCTGTGTGTTTGTTTTTAGGATAATTTTGGTGCAATATGTCTTATTGCAGTTCTTATTCCTTGCTGTTCAACATGTCTAAATAATCCAGAGATAAAGAACTCAAGTTCTCTGGGTTTAAGAAATGCCAACAATGCTCCCAAAAAATGTCTATAACTGATGGGCACAGTGTGTGCATGTACTGCTTACAGTAGGTGCTATTCACTTGCAGGAATCTTGCAGTTTTTGTCACTCCTTCAGCTCTTGAGTGTTACATGAGAGGAAAAACAAACTGATTTTAAGAGGTTTAATAAAGCCTGCTTTTGATGAAGCTTTACAAACTTCTCCAACTACTTACAAGTCTAAGAGACCTTCCTCTTCATCCTCTTCCTCGGCTCATTCAGATCCTCCAAAGAAAATACCTAAACTGACTGAAAAATTTATCTCCTTGGCTCCACCACCTTCGGAACCGAGGGAGACAATTGGTGCAGACAAATCTAGGTCATTGGTTCCAAAGACTTCGGAGCTGATAGAGACTACTTCTTGGAGCCAGTCTGTTGAATTAGAACTGGTATCTCCGACTTTGAGATCCTCTATTCTTCAAAGGTATCAATCCCCCTCTCTCTCATCCAGGTCCACTAGGAGCTTATCAGATGATGACATGGACAGGGTGGTGCGCAGGCTTTTGAAGTCACAGGCAATGGCAAAATTGTTCTAGGCTCTGACCCCACTGGTCTCAGAGCCATCCAAGATGTCTACATCCACTATTCCTCCTCCAAGCCAAGCTGGATCTTTGGAGCCAGAAAGCCAGATACCGCTTGTGGTAGACCCTTTGGTTCTGAGACCCCTTTGGAAATCTTTGGAACTGTTGCCTTCTCCAACACTTTTGGTGCCATCCAGAGTGTCTAGGAGCCATAGTTCTCCAGTCAGCTTTTGGAGGAGTCTCAGACCTGAGTCTCTTCAGTTCCAAGTCTGCCCCTTGGTGCATTGGTGTGGGTGTGCTTGGCTCCTACATTGACCTCAGAGCTGATCTCCTTGGAGCTGGGGATTTTCTCTGCTTCTTCGGAACCAGAGGTGTCCTTGGAACTGGAGGGGGGGTCAGCCTTTGAGGTGATGAGGAATGTGCTCTCCCCTCCTACAGCTCAAATCAGGGATACTGGCATTCTTCCCCCTCAGGCACTGGCATCTGCTTCAGCACCATCCCATCCACAGGACAGCAGAGATTCAGGGTCTCAGGAAACCCCATCGGGTGAACCCCACTCTTCCGAGATGCCCCCAGACTACCTGTCTGAGGAGCCACCTCAGAAGAGGTCATGCAAGAGAAAGCATATAGACTCCCCTGATGAATCCATCACTTCTGACACTGACCTTGAGGAAGCAGAAGGGTCCCCACAGTTGTCCTCTGAAGATATCTCTTTGTCAGATATCCTAGAGATCCTAAAACAGAGAGGTGGCTGGAAACTCATTAACCCTTCTGATGAGGAGTCCTTCAGATCTCAACCTTCAGCCTCCTGGGTTTCTCTGTCTTTCGATGAGCTTACGGATTTGGTTAGTCAAAAGGCATGGAAGTCACCAGACACTATGGAACCAGTCCCTTGGCAGCCAAATAAGTTCCTGTCAGCTCCTTTGGATAAGGATTTTCTCTCAAAAGGTGTACCTGTAGATGCTATGGTGGTGACAGCAGCCACCAAGAAGGAACTCTGAGACATCCTCATCTGTCCATCCACTGAATAAAGATTCTCGAATGATGGACAGATATGGGAAGCATGTTTTCTCGTCAGCAGCTTTTACCCTTAGATCGCTGAACTATCCAACACATTTTACAAGACTTCAAAGAGATCTCCTGAAGGAGTTAGGAGATACTCTACAAGGTTCATTAGCTGCGGGGGTCTTGGAAAAAGTGACCTCTCAGCTATCCACCTTAAATTCCATTGTCACCTCCTCTGAGGCTGATCTCCTATGCAGCAGATGGAGTGAGTAGAGCTGCGGGTTCAGGAGTTTCCCCTTGGGAGACACTCCTGGATGCATTTGTGCAATTTTGCGGAACCTTTCAAGTCTACCTTTACCAATGCCCCTTTTGATGGTTCCTCACTCTTTGGACCAAAAGTCAAGGACACACTCACCAGATGCGAGCAGGAAGGGAAAACTCTCTCCGCCGTTGAAGTATGTTTTTCCATAGCTTCAAGATATTATCCTAAGGGCCAGAAGAGTGGAAAGATATGGTTCAAAAGATCCCAGGGAGTTTATCAAGATGTACAAGGTGACCCTTTCCCAGGGGCAGAGGGGGAGGCAATAATGGTAGACATCAGCCATGTGGCAGGGAGGGCCCACAAAACCAGAGTGACCGTGATTCCTTTTGTGGCCGACCCTATCAGTGCTCCTGAAAGGAGGCCCGCCTGCTCTTTTCTGGAGGCAGTCGGGGGGCAATTAACTTTGTACTCAGAAGCCTGGCAAAATATCACAAGAAACAAGTGGGTACAAAGTATAATATCCAGAGGTTATTCCATTCCCTTTTGCCCAGCCCATTCCACAGATCAGAAGAATCCTGGATGTTCCACCCAGTCAGAGGGAACAAGCAACCATAGCAATCCAAGAGTTGCTAAACAAGAGTCATCCAAGAAGTCCCTACAGACCAAATAGGATTCGGAACTTACTCAAGATTCTTTTTAGCACCAAAAAGAACAGGAGACCCATTTTGGATCTCAGCAAGTTAAATGAATCTGTAAAGAAGTCCAAGTTCCGAATGGTGACACTGCAGTCAATTCTTCCCTTTTTAGGGAAAGATGATTGGATGTGCTCAATAGACCTCCAAGATGTGTACTACCATATAAAGATGGACAGAGCATCAAGGAGTCATCTACACTTCTGGCTGGGAGCTAGTCATTATTAGTTTTGAGCTCTGCCCTTTGGTCTCATTACAGCCCCCAGAGTGTTCACCAAATGCATGGCAGTAGTAATGGCTCACCTGAGACCCCTGGGATTCCAAGTGTTTCCATACCTGGATGACTGGCTCTTAACTGCCACCACCAAGCATCTACTTCTACAGGCCAGGGACATTACACTGGAACTTTGTGCTCAGTTAGGTATAACAGTGAATTTTCAAAAATCTGCCTTGTTGCCTTGTCAACATATTGTATTAATTGGTGCAGATCTAGACACCATTTCCATGATGGCTCGTGGTCCACCCGGCAGGGTCTCTGTCCTCAGACAGCAAATAGGCGACCTTCTTCCCAGGAGCAAGTTAAAAGCAAAAGTAGTCCTAACACTTCTTGGAACCATGGCATCAACCATCACTCTAGTTCCTCTAGCCAGGATGCACGAGAATCCTTCAGTGGCTTCTGTTTGCACAATGGTCTCTACACAAATTTCCTATGTCCCATCAGATAAGGATAACAGATTCATGCAAGAGAGATCTTCTGTGGTGGCTTAAGTCCGATCATGTGACCATCGGAAGACCCTTTGTTCCACAACAACCTGTTGCTACTGTGACCACAGTGCTGAAGTGCTTGCAATGGCAAGAACACGAGGCTCAGTTGCACATCAATGTTCTAGAGATGAGACCAGTGTTTCTGGCATTGCAAGCACTTCAGGACTCTCTTCCACTAGGAATGATTGCAATCCAGTCAGAGTACATGTCGATAGTCTGGTACATAAACAAACAAGGAGGAACCAGATCATACCTCTTTGTCGAGAGGCACTGAGAGTATGGCAATGGGCAATCTCTTCCCAATGTTTTCTGGTAGCAACGCATATCCCAGGGAAATCCAATGTGATAGCCGACAAGCTCAGCAGGGCAATTTTGATGCCTCATTAGTGGTCTATGAAACAGAGCATAGCGGACAAGATTTTCCGAACTTGGGGCTAGCCTTCCTGCGACCTATTTGCAACCCCCCTGAATACCAAATGCAGCAGCTACTTTGCCCTAATCCCCACAGTGGGGTAGACACTGAGAGATGCACTCATCCACGACTGGCCCTCTGGACTACTGTATGCCTTCCCTCAATTTCCGCAAACTCCCAAAGTCATTCAGAAAGCCAAGGTCTTAGGAAGCAGGCTAATTCTCATTGCTCCATATTGGCCTTGTCAGATTTGGTTCCCCTTCCTCTGACCTCATCTTCAGGAGAAGCCATAGGCTCTGGACCTAGTTCCAGACCTTCTGACTCATATGTCAGGTGCACTTCATCCTTCTCTTCAAACCCTCAATTTGACAGCTTGGCTGCTCCACTTCCAAACATAGTCAGGCTTCAAAATTTTACTCCAGCAGTTAAACATATTTTGGTCTCTTCTCATAAGGCTTCCACCAGAAAATTATATTCCAGCAAATGGAAGATATTCTCCTACTGGGCAAGACATAGATCCCTTCTATGCCTCTATTAGTTCAATTTTAGAATTCCTAGTGGAACTTTTTCAGCAAGGCTCTACTGCAGCTGCAATTAAAGTCCAATTAGCTGCAATTTCCAATTATCACATCAGTGAATACACTCCTAATCTCATGTCACACAGGCTGTATAAAGCATTCTTAAAAGGAACTTGTTTGTTGAGACCTCCCATAAAAGAATCTCTCTCACCTTGGGACCTAAATTTCTTTCTTACTTACCTAACTTTACCCCCTTTTGAGCCTGCTTCTTCATGCGATCTAAAGTTTCCCTCTTGGAAGACTATCTTGTTAGTGACCATTACATCTGCATGAAGAGTCTCGGAGTTGTAAGCCACCATACCTAATCTTTCATAAGGATAGAGTATCCTTGAGGACTAATCCATCTTTTGTGCCAAAAGTCTGCTCACAAACCAATCTATTGAACTTCCAGTTTTCTTCCCTAATCATACCAACAAGGCAGAATACAAACTACATCAGCTGGATGTACATAGACAACTGAGATTTTATTTATATAGGACCAAAGATTTCAGGAAAACAGACCAGCTATTTATTTCCTTCTCTCAAGCAAAGCGAGGCAAGCCAGTCTCAAAAGTTACACTTTCAAATTGGCTTACCAGTTGTATTACCTTTATATACACTTCAAACAACAGAAGTTTACCTTTCAAAATCAAAGGCCCCTGAACTAGAGCTCTAGCAACATCCTCTGCTTACCATGCCAGATTGTCTATGGACAGCATTTGTGCAGCTGCTACATGGGCTAGGCCCAATACATTTATTACTTCTTACAAGGTAGATTTGGCCTGCAGGGACAGAGCTTCTTTTGGGTCCACAGTGCTCAAAGGTGTACTCTCATGACCCACCCAGGAAGATGATGCTAGGGACACTGTTTCATCCAGTAAGAAAGAAGGCAAGAGGGACAACATAACATAAAGAAGTTATGTACCTACCATAACGTTCCAAGGTTGTTGTCCTCTCTCGCCCTTCTTTCTTACGTCCCTCCCTCCTTCCCCCAGCCAAGGCTCCTAGAGGACTCAGATGACAGTTTTTCTTTCCTGCTACTGAGAGAGTTCCTCTGAAATTGGTTGTTTTTCCTGTTATATGTTGTTTATAAATATATATATATATATATATATATATATATATATATATATATATATATATATATATATGTGTATATTTTTTTTTATGACTAGCAGCGAACAAGATCTGGGGGTATCTCCAATTCATTATGGGATAGGTATTGAGCCACGAGCCAAGTGAGAGACTTCGAGCTAGTGTATTGACTGAGTCAGAGATGATTATCAGCTCCAAACCCATCCAGTAAGAAAGAAGGGCAAGAGAGGACAACAAACATGGAACGTTATGGTAGGTACATAACAACGTTTTTCTGTGCCTGCACACATCTGTACCTGTTTAGCATGTGCATGTTCCAGTAGACACAGCTGTGCAACATTCACAAAGCGCTTAAGCTGTATCCTCACGTACAGCTCGGTGAATTTGTTTGACAGCACAAAAACACAACACGTACCGTTATTTATTCAGTATCGATGGACTCTTCTTTGACCCCTGATCTCCCAGGATCACACTTTGACCATAGTTTAATATGCAAGCCCAAGTGAATAATTTTAAATAAGTAAAGCAAAATATAATAAAAACAAGTTGTGTGCAGGCTATGAGACAATTTTAGTACATTGATTTTGTAAACATTTAGGGTGAGAGTCTTTGGTAGATTTTGCAGTTTGTTACATGCTGGAGAGCTGCTCACAGCAGTGGAACAATCAACTACTGTCTGCTTTGTCTTTCAAGAGATGATTAAAAAGATTCAGATAAATAAAAGTAAGGGCTTCATATAAATTACACAACACAGACATAGTGGTGAATCTAATCACTTGTGTAACAGTATGGTCCAGTATCTTTGCATCACAGGTTCTGTGAATATAAACTTCTTCATTTCTCATCCTTCATTCACAGTCAATATGTGTGAAGGTAGTATCTACATCTGTTATTCTGTATACAGTATGTAGCCTTGCTAAATACTACAGTATCCTGTTTATGATGGCAAAATGTCCTAATAACTAAATTCTGTAATGCAGCATTATGTTTTGCTGTATCATCAGTAGCAAGCAGGTGACCACAGTATGTGAATTATACAGTGTAGCATGTGGCAAATGCCTGAACTGAAGCTTAACCCTAAATGTCATGCTTCCCTTTGTCCAGCTAATGGCAGTAAACCTAAGACATCTAGGTGAGTTCTTTCACTTGTAAATGTTGCCTAGTTTGGAATCGTATTTTATTCCTTTACTGGCATTGAACACCCAATTAGATAATGGCAGTTAATGAATACAGTTTATATATGTGTGTGTGTGTGTGTGTGTGTGTGTGTGTGTGTGTGTGTGTGTGTGTGTGTGTGTGTGTGTGCATTTTAATGTAGTCTGTTTCTCCGATTACGCAGTCACTTAACCATTTACTATACCAACACGATAGTCCTTCATCTACTGTCTCTTCTCTTACTACCATCTACTTTTAATATATTAATTATAAACAGTTGTTGATGTTCATCATGCATACAGCTGCAGTCATCAAAGTCTAGGTCTGGCGTGGTTGTCGCCGCCTTCCTCCCTGACGCCAGTGTGGCAGGGGGGTAAAAAGCAACCGACACACCATTTTCTTCAGTCTTTCTTGCCACGCGAAGCAGAAGCAGATTGTCAAACAAAGTTAATAATTGCATTTCTTGTAGCAAATACCGCCACAGATGCATATTTCGGCCAGACCATGATGTTAGGTTTAACAAGTGCACTTATTAAGCACCGGGGAGACTTCTCCTTCATTATTTTGGCAAAAATTTTATTATATCATGTCGTCGGAGATCACGCCAAGGGCCGACTACCGCCCTCCGCGGTTCTCAGCGGCCTGACTACCGATGAAACAATTTTACTGGCGACTTCAGTACCCGAGGCGCAGCTTCCTCGGTCCATCCATTCCTGCAGATACCGGCACTTTTTGGCGGGAGAAGAAAAAATTTAGTGAGGCCTGAAAACAGGGTCCTCAGACCCCTCTCAAGGCCCCATGCCTAAAAACAGATGCTTCAGGTTGGAGGAAGACTTCTCTTCAGACCAGGCAACTATTTCTCAGGGTCCCAAGGGGTGCATTAGAAAGGTGGGGAAAAGGTAAATACATCAGCCACTATAACCACGAGGGCATTAAACTGTCAATTTATATGTTAAAGTACCCAGCAGTTCTTTGCATCTCAGCTGAAAAAAGCAAAATGACATGAACAGAACAACCAGATTTGAAAGAGTTGCAGGATTTGTTGCATGGAGCAGAACAAGTGGGGAAACATACCTTACAGTGTAGTTTTGATGCTTTAGAGGCCTCATGTAGAGCTGCTGTCACGGGTTCATGAGACATGCTTGGCTCAAAGAGCAAACCTTGCCAGATCATGTCAAAGCAAAGTTATTAGATGCACCACTACAAAAAGATGTATTGTTTGGTGTTAAAGCAGAGGAGGAAATGGAGGAAAAGCGAAATCTATGCAAACAGGATTTCTTGCAGGTGCAGCAGATACAGACGCCAAGGGTAGAGGACAAGCCCCAAGAGGTGGAGAAGATAAACCACAGTCATTTAGAAAACAGACGCAATGACTTTTCTATGCCGCCAAACAAAGCAATAATGGCAGCACCTTTGGGCAGAAAACTGGCCTTATTTTCAAAAACTGGCACATTGTTACAAAGGACAAACGGATTCTGGATATTATAGACAAATGAGAGGCATGCCAAACCGCAAAATCAATGGGCAGAGGCACAAAACAAATTTCTGCTCTCATGGATATGAAAGCAATTCAAGAGGTAAAAGAACAAGGTCAAGGTTTTTATTCAAGACTATTTCTGGTACCAAGGAAGGACAAAGATTGGAGACCCATCTTAGACCTATCTATTCTAAACACATATCTAGAGGTACCAAAATTCAAGATGCTCACATTACAGCAGCTTCTTCCCATGAGGGGCAAGGAGTCTTGGACCTGGTAACGTTGGACAAGAGGCATACCTGCATGTCCCTATCAGACAAGATTGCAGAAGATACCTCAGATTTCTTGTAGGTTCAACCCATTATCAAATGCCTGGCATCAGTAATTGCTTTCCATCAGGCATTTGTAATAAAACTGTTAAACTGCCTAAAAGAAATCTTAACCAGGCTAACTGCAAGGAAAATTATGCAGGTTCTGGGTTCATGGCATCTTGCATCCTACTAATCATGCCAAAGAAACACAAGCAAATCATCACAACAGATGCCTCAGACTATGCCTGGGGAGCACACATGGCAGATCAGTGCATCCAGGGAAAATGGTCCCAAAACAGATGCACCTACACATCAACCAAAGGGAGATGCTAGCTGGGCAAAATACTCTTATAACCTTCAGGACAGACAACACCACAGTCATGTGGTACATAAACAAACAGGGAAGGACGATTTCATACCCCCCACCAGGCAAGCTATGACCCTGTGGAACACAGCATTGGAATTATAAGTTCAACTGCCAGTGAAGGAAAACACACTGGCAGACAACTTAAGAATTATGACAGATCAAAGATAACTCATGCATGGGGACAGCCAGACATAGATCTATTTGCTACCCACAGAAATTACCAGTGGACCTATCATCCACAGGCCTGGAAAGTGGATGCACTCTTTTCAATTGGACAGCACTGACAGTCTATGCCTTCCTCTCCTCCTCTACTAACCAAAGTCCGAAACCACCAGCTCCAGCTTGGGACCTCAACTTCAGATTGGAGAAGCTGACACTGCCACCTTTTGAGCCAGCTTCTTCAGCAGAGCTACAATACTTGAAAACAGCGCAACTTTGTTATTACTTGGACAGAACAAAGTCATTCAATCCCAGTCCACCAGGGCTACAGCTACATCAGCAGCTTTCCTCAGGGGGGCCCCTACCACATTTTTTTGGAAGCATACTCAAAATCAGAGCGGCTTTGCCACAGCAGTCCTGCAGGGCATTTCTCTAGCCCTAAATCCACCAATGGTACCAGCCAACTTAGCTTTGGGATTCTACCCAAGTGATGACTGCAGCTGTATGCACAATGAACTCTGGGGCACCTGACATCTTAGGGCAAGAAAACTGAAGAAAATGGTGTCGGCTGCCTTTTTACCCCCTGCCGCACTGACGCGGAGGCGGGCGCGCGGCGACGGGGACCTTAGACCCTAGACTCTCTGGACCGAGAGACGGGCCGCCTGATGTTGTCTTTCGGCTTTTCCCAGTTAGGGGTCGCCACAGCAGAACTCCGGTCTGCTAATGATTGGCAGTAGATTTTTACGTGCCGAGTTGCCAGCTCTGATGCACAACATTCAACGAAGGTGCGCCCATTCACGCATGTCTCTACACAGAAGACGCTTTAGCTGAGAATCAAACAGGACAACGTCTTACTGTAAGGCAACAACACTACCGCAGCACCACCACCGCAGTACATATTAATTATAAACAGTATAAATATTAAACAAATGCCATCTCCCAGCCATCAACCATTTTCTTCTCTCCTTTTTAGCTATTTGATATTTTATAATGTAATCTGCAATGCTTAACTCTGTAAATCCAGTGTTAACATGGGAGTTTTTGGCAGTGCACCTAGTCTTTTCATTTCAGATACCACTCTACCCCTGAGATTTTCCCCTCATGGGCACCTTAGAGTGAAGGGCAATTTCACAGGCAGATCTGCATGCTAATCTACTAGTCCAGGGAACTGCTAATGCTAATTAGCCATGCAGTCTCCCTTGGAAATGTCCATGGCTCTAATTTGCTCTTGCTCGGTCAAGTACAATTTTACTTTAGGAAGAAACCATGACTGCTGTGAAAACACAGCCGTCACATATTCACTCTTACGGGAGTACCTGGAGTGCAGGAAATATCAGTGAACATGTGGGAGTGAGGTTGTTACTCTGTCTGCATGTGTGGATGTGTGTGTGCATGTCTATAGGGGCACAAATTAAGCTGCAGGAATGTGTAAGTGTGCGAGATGTGAGTCTGTCTCTGCCTGGGTAGCCACACTAGAGGGTTAGGAAGGGATTCAAAGTTTTGGACATGTGTGTGGGTATGTATGTATGTATGTATGCATGTGAGTGTGTATGTGTGTGTGTGATTGTGTGTGTGTGTGTGTGTGTGTGTGTGTGTGTGTGTGTGTGTGTGTGTGTGTGTGAGTGTGTGTGTGTGTGTGTGTGTGTGTGTGTGTGTGTGTGTGTGTGTGTGTGTGTGTGTGTGTGTGTGGTGACTGATAGTGAGTGGGACCGTGTGAGAATGTCTGGAAGTAATTTGCGTTTAAGCGAGTGTGATTCTCTGCATAGGTAGTTGCGCTAGGAGGGGTTAGGAAAAACTGTGTGTGTGTGTGTGTGTGTGTGTGTGTGTGTGTGTGTGTGTGTGTGTGTGTGTGTGTGTGTGTGTGTGTGTGTGTGTGTGTGTGTGTGTGTGTGTGTGTGTGTGTGTGTGTGTGTGTGTGTGTGTGTGTGGTGAGTGTAGAGGGTGCCTCTGCTAACATGATGCATGGACACTAGAGAGAAAAACAGCACTGTCAGGTCCGACAGTGGCATTGTGGAATTCGGACACATGCTAATAAGCTGGCAGGCATTTTTCATTGCAGTTATACCTGTCTCTACATCACATTTTCTCATTGCCATGCTAAATGAATGGCCTACATTTTATATGAATCATAAGGTGTAACTTTTTTTAGCTGCTATTTTTACTCTGTCCTGATAGGTGATTTTATTAATAACTTTGCTAGACAGCATTCTTTTATGTGCATGCTCCTAGGCTGAGCCTTAAATTAATCCACATGAAGAGTGCTTGACAAAAGTAAACAAAGGTAAATAAAATAAATAACATTTTCATATTGTAATATATCTTTAAAAGCTACAGTGACTGTCATCAAGATGTATTTATACAATCTCTCTCACACACACACACACACACACACACACACACACACACACTCACAGTACACTGGTCGTTGACTCCTATAAACACCATTGTAAGAGCCCTGTAGGAAATCCAGTCATAGTTTCCCTGATTTCTGGCTAGGGGTCCACTTCAGCAACAGCTAGCAGCACCATTCTCATTGACTAGAAGAGTAGAATACTTGAAAGATTTGAAAAGAAGGCTTCTATTTCTGCTCTCCTGGCCTTTAGAACCTTTATATACCAGACCTTTGTGCTTGCTTGCTAGCAGACTGTGCTGGAAAACATGAGGGTCAAAGCAAAGATGGTCATAAACTGACCTTAGGTAGAAGATGCTCAAGTTATTTGATCTCTTCTCTCCGGTGGGCAAGCACTCCAAGCAAAGTGGCTATGCTATAATTGATGCATCATTCAGTGCAGCAGCTATGTGATCTGTCGTCCAAAGACATATCTAACTGAGGACCCAAGTACTGCCAGACAGTGCGTAGGTGGAGCTCATTAATGCCCCACTGGATAATAATATTCTCTTTGGGCCCCTGCTGAAGGTGTCTTCAATTCGTTGGAGGGGAAGGTCAGAAGGTCATGCAGTCTGTCAAACAGCTTTTCTATCCCAGTATAAGGTGCACCACTAAATCCCAGCCTTCCTACCCCAGACAGAAAAAATGAAAACCTGGTAAGGGGAAGGACAACTTCAGATAGCAAGCCAAACGAAAATTGAAACCTGGGAGCCACAAAGGCCTTTGCTCCCAGAGGGAAAAGCCTTGACGCATCTAGGCTGCCCCTCCCCACAGCCCCAAAATAACAGCTCGATCCAGCCTACCCACTTCCCTTCCCCTGTAAAGTTAGGAAGACTTCTATCTCTGTTTGTGGCAAAACATCACTCAGGATAAATGGTTCTTAAGTATTCTGGAGCAAGGATACACACTCCAATTTCTAAGCAGACCAAAGTTTAAAGACATTCCATCAGTACCAAAGCAGAAAAATACACTCAGTGCCCCCTCTAGAATTTGGAGGGCATACAGACAGTACCTTCTGTAAAAGTTGGACAAGGTAATTCCTTAAGATTGTTCCTAATACCCTGGACCTCTCGAGACTAAAATACTTCAATGTACCAAAATTCAAAATGTTGACTTTACAGATCCTTCTTCTATCTCCCCATGCCTGTTAGTGGCTCTGGGCCACAAGGACACCTACCTGCAAATGCCTATTTTCACAGATCACAGGAAAGGTCTAGGACTCACAGTGGATGAGTATCATTTCCAATTCACTCCGTTGCATTTTGGCCTGTCTGATGCACACAAAAAAATTCTCCATGTCTACCTCCAGTAATAGCCTATTCCAGAGCAAATGGCATTCACATTTACCCTTATCTAAATTACTACTTAATCTAGGTCATGACCAAGGGAGAGACTAACAAGGTCCTGACCTTCAGCCGCTAAAATGCTTCAAGGACTTGGGCTTCTCTATTAATGTAACAAAAGTCCAAACTGAACCGGGAAAGTCTGTAATTTTTCTGGAAGTTCTACTGGTTACAGAGCTCAAAAAGTGTTGTTGATAGAGGACAAAATCCCTTTCTCTGTCACTCTTTTTCAGAGAGAGATTCAACATAGGGAGATGAGAACAACAAGAGATTTCCCGGGGGTCCTAAGTTACCCAGCCTCCTGCATCCTAATGATATCCCTGGCAAGGCAGCATATAAGGAAGCTACAGTGGTACCACAAAACTGCATGGAACCACCATTCCCAATCTCCAGAAACTGGTGCCCATATTCTCCCTTCCATGAGGAAAGAGATCTCTTGGTGGAAAGGACAGATTCAAATTAAGTATGCTCCTTAAGCTAACGTAGTCAGTGTAGACCCTGATGATAAACGTCTTGGACACAGCCTGGGGAACTTGTGTGGAAACAATAAAAGTCCAGAGCATATGAGACCAAAGCAAGAGAAAGAAGCAGATATATGTAAAATAAATGGCATCATTGATTTTGGCTATCAGGCCCTTCAAACAAATTTAAAGTGAAAACTCTCCAATTTCTCACAGGTAATACCACAATCATGTGGTACTTGAACAAACAAGGCACCATTCATTCTTACATGCCATGCCAGCTGGTGGCTCGGGTTTGAGAGGCTGCATAAGAAGTAGATACAATACTCAGGGTGACCTACATCTCCTCAAGGGTGACCTACATCTCCTCACAAGAGAATATGGTGGAGGAGAGACTGAGCAGGTCACAGATAAACCCACACAAATGAGTGTTGACCAGAAACATTTTTCTGGATCTGATAACTCTTAGGGTGTACCAGAAGTTGACCTTTTTACTTCTTCAGAGAAGAAGCAGCTGGGAGGTTGTTCCAGAATATGAACTCCAGCCGCCTGGAAGGTAAATGTTTTGTCTCTGGACTGAATAGTTCTATTTCTGTACTCTTTTCCTTCGGTAACCTTGATCCCCAAGGTGCTGCAGAAGATAAAGGAGGATAGGCCCAAATCCATTGTGATAGTCTCCTTTTGTCCTAGGCAGCACTGATTCCCCCTTCAACTAAGTCTGACAAAAGAAAAACAACAGATGTTGCCTCAACTTGTAGACTTCCCAACACAGAACAAAGGGTCTCTCATGCACTCATACCTGAACATTCTATGGCTGACAGCTTGGGTGATCTAACTCTCATGTCACCTAGGTACACTTATTTAGAGGATATGCTACAGATTATAAAGGAGGTAATGAAGCCCAACATATGGAAATCACACCTAGCCAAATGAAAAAGATTGTGTGTCTGACAGAGCTATAGCTGCCTCGTTTGGCATCTGTTGCCACTGTCTGATCTGGTACCCTTCAACACTAGGTTGCTCCTTTCTTCTGTGAGGAGCACTAGGTCCTAATGCCCTCACATTCTCCTCTCCTGCCATCTTTCATCTTTTTGTAAGAAGTAAAAATTAAAAAAAAAAAAGGATCTGTATTCATGTTTCATAATAGCTACCCCCCGTCACCAGCATGTAGCTATGCTCAACTCCTTGGATGGCTTTCCAGGAACCAAGACATGAAAAAAGGGTAAAGGTGACATTGGCACTGAATTACCCATCAAACCTTTTTTAAGAGTGGCAATTGTTATGCTTCATTGAAAGGTTGCTTCTGAAATCTCAACTTGTTTGGAAATGGCTCCCTGTTGTTGTCTAGACTTGCTTTAAAACAGCTTCTGAAGGGAACTTTGCACATCAGACCACCCAAAAATTGATTGTTCAAGAGTATGAGCTCAATTTTGTGTCAAAAACATTACTAACTTTAAAGCAGTATCTTAAGCAACACTTACCAGTGGCGGATCCAGGAATTTGCAGAAGGGGGGGGGGGGCGCAGTCTCGATAGTTGACTACCGGGCTGGAAGCAAGAAAGTGGGACACAAAGCTCTGATATCACGTCTGGAAAGACATCACTTTACATTCAGTTACACATGATTTTACTGTGGGTATGGTAGGAGGAAAAAGTAATTCCTACACAGCACATCTATTTTCAGTGCATGCCTGGAAAAAATTGTTGACCATACCAACTCACATTCTCCTTCCATGGCATAGTGGGCATATGGACTCAAACTTGTAAAGAAATTCTGAATCCCACTGAAGTTGCAAATAACCACAGTGAAGTCTACTTTGTTGTTAAACATAAAATATACACCAGACATTAGGATAAATTAG
>NC_056732.1:1398729059-1398749720 GCF_019279795.1 Protopterus annectens | reverse complement strand
TGGTCATCGGGATAGCACATGTTACTGATCTGTAACTATAAAAGGTTGCCTTGTCACACATTCAAACCATCTGTATCTACCTGTAGGATAGTACAAAACACTGAAAGACGAACTGAAAATGAGTATTAGACTAGTTAATAACATCTCCGATTACTAAGATGGTATGTATAACATGTAGTATGTCTGTGTATGTAGTAACTGTACTGTAAGAATTACAGTGTAAACAATGCATATAGTGGAAATAGCTATCTTGTAGCGATGTATTGTTGAGCAGTAGTAATGCTTATAGTATTCTATGTGTGTACTGCTGTAGGTCACACAGCACACTCCGCATACACCACTAGGGATGATATGGGCTTGGAACCCACCAATTCGCTTCCAGCCACTGTCAGTGTCAGGATTGGTCCAAAAAGTATGTGCTATAACCGGGGATAGTACATGTTGATATATTGCAACAGTCGACATATGTATGGGTGTATAAGTAAGATGAACATGTTAAAGGAGGGCTTACCGTGCAAATATGGTGTGCATTGTGGGATATTGTACCAATAACTGTGTAATGTACAGTATTCTAGGCAGATCTGTATTCTATTCTACATAGCAGTTCTATTATGTTATGCAAACAGTAGTTATGTCAATTGACAATTACAATACTCAGTGACAGGATACATAGCATTAGTATTCATCTGACAGGTTAGCAGCATGATAGCAAAGATAATTGGAAGAGCTAGGTAACTATCGATGCACATAACACATGTAATATCCACCTCTCTACTATCGTTTACAAGCAATAACAGCTGTGCATGTGTACATGTTATGCAAATGTAGTGACCCTTGTTACAGGGCTGGGCCAAATGGCTATGTGCACACCTACATAGAGTGGATATTGAGAGTACAGACACACTGGTTGAACTACCAGGTTTGTGTAGCCCAACCTCTCATTGCCAACCTAACAGCCGCCTACACATACTGTATGTAAGGTAGTGCACAGCACTGGTAATGAAACAGGTTGCAAATCATCTTTAACTCCAGCGTAACATCTGCAGTAGGAGTGTAAGATGTAGGAGACAGCTGCTCATGTGTAATAGCCGCATCATAGGTGATGGCTCACACTATCTGATTATATCCTGATCATGTTGATAGTGGCTCACACTATCTGATTATATCCTGATCATGTTGAGAGTGGCATCAGAGTCTATTGATACATGACTCTGTTTGGAGAGTGGGTGTCTGTGCCCAACAGAGCTCATGGTCCTGGTGGATATGTGAGTATATACCCAGAGAAGGAAACAGACCTGTAGACACTTGCATCATCTGTAATCAACTAACAGGATGTGATGTGCTCCTCAGAGGAGGATTGCTGCTAAAGGTAGCTACAATGTTTCTGTAATAGCCAGTGTTGTCACATCCATAACACAAATATTTACATGTGAGCATCACTGTCTAAAACATCTTCATAGGCATTACCTAAAGTAAATACAGTACTTGGTACTTGTAGTACTGACTGCTCATACAGGCATGTCCACTAGTCAGCTACTGGTGTTTACTAATGTCAGCTTTGTGTATGTGGCCATTCTGGGGGAATGTAATCTCTATGCCATGTACACTGCCAGACCCCCTAACACCACGCCCCACACATTGTTTTGGATGCAGCTACAGGGGTAAGCTGGAAAGCAGCCCAGTCTATAGCCATGATTGGACTGGACAGTCATGTTGTGTAGGTTAACACGTGCAGCTCATCAACACAACCAACACATAACCTTACCAGAACACAGTAAGGACACCCACACACACTACCAGAAATCACACACATTCACAGACGTGTCTAAGTATCTGGCCAAACAAGTGACCCGCCCAAGCAGGAAGAGACAGACACCGAAATACACAAACTGTATGACATAGCTTGCATAACTGTGCCACATCTCTGAACACGTGACTGGAAACATGCCCAACGGTACTCATTTGTGAATGCAAACTCTAGCACTATGTTACACACCAACCTATATGAGAGCATACATACTGTCAGCTGCCTGTCTGCCATGATTAGCCACATACTCATTAACTCAGACCACCTTTTGAACTATACACATGGCTCTGGCATATTCCATGTTGTTGTGCAGGACCTGTGATGCAGTAGCCTGGACTGCATGGAAACACATGTAGGCACTGTCAGGTCTTGTAGCCCATGCAGGTATGTCCCAAGGCCTGGGTAGCATTCTGCCATTGGCCAGAATGATACTGCAGTACAGGGACAAAAGGATTGTATTCCACAATTGTCTAGTGCAGTGGTGCATGTCAAAGACTATCCAGTATCTGTCGTCCTGGGATAACATGGTTGACCGACCATGATGCTTTGCCAGACAGGGCCTGCACCTGTCACCCCTGGAAATCTGGATACTGCCTAGGGCTCATGCTTCCCCTATAGTGCCTTCATCATGCACGGTTCAAGTGAGGGTCCACTGCTGTTACAGGGACAGCGAAGCAATAAATTGTGGGTCTCGCTACACAATGATACATGTCAGAAACACTAGAAGGACACACATATGTCAATTCCTAACATGGAGAACATATCTGTGCAGTGGCTGAGACATGTTTCAATGCTCCAGAGAGCACTCCTGCATGACCATGTTATAACACATACCTCACCTCTTGCCCATTATCCTTTATTGGAACACACGGGCCGCAGGTGTGTCCATATCCCTGAAGGATATGTACACCCCCACACTAATTGCACTTGCATAACATCAGCTGCAATATGCTGAGCAACTACCTTTGTGCCAAAGTGGAATTCAAAATGCACCTTGAGGCAGATCATCCACCAGGCTGTGGACTTCCTAACTGTCATAATGTGCTGTAATGGGGAAGATTAGGTCTGAGACAGAACCATAATAATGGCTACTCTCAACTATTCCATTATGAACTGGGAAGAATCCTCATGTACCAACACCTGCACTCAATGCATGTTAGATTCCATCAACCCCACTGACCTGGATCACAGTAGTCACACAAGCAGGGCTAACAGTATGCTACACATAGTTAGTCTCCAATGCCAATGTTATGTTTCCTAAGAGCAGAGTGGTGAGTGTCATGGCACCCATGCAGATGGACAATGCATGTGCAAATGCTGAATTTTACACAAATGAACCTTAAGCAGTCACATATGTGCAGTGATTGTGCCATTGAAACAGAACCAGGATTCAACCCAACACAAACAAGTAGGCAAACTGGTGGGTACCATGCTTTAAACTGTACCACAAAAGGTAGTAACTGTTACAAGAGTGAACACACATGAGTGTAGGTGATCCCTGGTCAGCCTCAGTAAGATGCAGATACACCATATAAAACCACACAAAGCTATTGTGAAAATAAGCAGCTACATAATATGAGGCCAAGCACAGAGCATTCTATAGCTGTGTCATTAATCATAATGGCAACAACAAGACCTGCCGTGCTGCACAGCACTATGGCATGGGAAGTACTGCACCTACAGAAATAGCACCTGTTGATCCAGATAGGGTCTCGGAGAACCTAAACCCACTCCCACCTCCCCCCCAACAGGTACACTTAGTAATATATCCCTGTACACTACTGGGCCCCTGTACTAACGACTATGCAGGTACAAGCTGCACTCTCTAAAGGCATACATACAGCATTCATGGGACCTGTCAACATCCCAGGGTGTATCCTTCACAAATGTAAGAACATTCAGCTATCTACATACACATCATGTTCATTCATAGCTCCATGTCAGGCTGTGTACACACCGAATGGTGCACAGCAACAGTTATCACACCCCACAAAGGGGGAGACACCATTGATAATGGGACATAGTGCACAACTACCCTGCTGAGTCTGGTCTGTATGGCCATGAACCATGGTCAACGTATTTGATGTACTCGGTACAGATGTAGATGATAGTAGGGTTGATTCACACTGCATATCATGACCTTGCCAGGTCGTAGGACACCATCACCCATACTGTGTTCCAGCTACACTCAGTAAACTAGGTGTATATTCCTATGTCACAGGAGTGGTTGGCAACTGGACTGCTGGCAGAACCAACACTACAGAAGGTGTCTGACTAATACACGCACATCAAACCAGTGCCAGCCACAGTAATACAGGGTTCATTCCTGGTACTCCCCCTCTTTGTTATCTATACCACACAGACTAACACAGAAGGCATCTGCCTATTGATGTTGGCAAATGACTATGAACTAGGAGCAATAGATGACTCATTGTGTGCTGCATTCAACATACAGAAGGGTCTTAGTCTGTCAGATGTGTGGCGTGTGATGTATGGCCACAATCTGACATCTAAGTATTGCATTGTCATCCCCTATGTTACAAACCTTGTACCCATTAACTACCATCTAGGCAGCGGTCAACATAATGGCAACTGTATGGGATGCAGCTGGACAGTACTTCCCTTTGATAGTTATTTCACCACAAAAGACAGGTAGTCGTATGTGGCACCCTAATCATGACAGGGTGCCATCCAGGAATATAGAGATAACTGCTCAGCCATACTCAACACCCATATGACCCATAATAGATCACATATTTCCTTTAAGGGTTATTGCCCATGTATAGATGGCCTACACTGCCTTTCCCAATCCCTAGCTGCACTATGTAGTATGCAGCCTACGCTGATTCAAGCCATGTCCAACCCAGAGGTGTTGGACATGCTACACTTAACACATCGTGATCCCAAATAAACACATACGTCATGGACATCCACCCTTCTAGGACAAGGATCACAACATGCCTGACAAATCTCTGTCCCATACACTTAACATACTCTTGCCATACTATGCATCCCTGTCCAGCGAAGCTGCACATCGCCCCTATCTGTGATATGGTGTGATGACAGCATGCCAAATATATCAGTAACCATGTGTATCAGTTCTGTGGCACTGCTTGAACTGGCCACTGAAACTTACCTGTCTGCTGCCTACAGCTAGGTAACCTGTCTGCCTAGGCTCATAAATGGCCCAGGGCATATAGCCTACTAGATCACTATGACCATACATGCTATAGTTGATATCCAACCCTGCAAATACCATCAGGTTAGCTATTGTCCCAAGTGTTACACATGTGCAACACAGGCAATACATGGCAGGATGCTACACAGCTGTCCAGTACCATGTAGATGTATATGGCAAAACACATACATGCTTGCAAGTCTGCAAGGTCACAGGTCATGTCCCTAATGGCTATGTATGACTATATATGTGACATATACACAGCATTAAGGTTGATTGCATTAATGTGAACACATCCAGGCATGTGCTGATAGGTAAAGACACCACTACAGGCAAACAGACATGCCCACGTCAAGACAACATCCACATGGTGTATGAGCAATGTCTTCACATGACACACATATATGGCGATAACATCACATCACCAGTAGGTGTGAAATGTGTGTGACTTATACATGTCAGTGGTGTTAGTGTCATGTAGATTTGCAATCTTAATAAATGTGATACACATGTATGTTCAGCTGTACTGCTATACTTCTCTGTGAGTTACTGTGACCTGTCTCCATCATTATGTCTTCCAGGTATACCACGTAGCAGACTGCCGGTGTACAGCTGCTTGGAGGATGAGGTCCTCCTCAACAACCACACAATGCTCTTCAGCCATGTGCCACAGGATGCACAGCAGCGGGATGCCCTGTGGGAGAAACTCTGCAGGACAGTAAATAATGTTGGTGGTCACAATCGCACCTATCAGCAGGAGCACCAACACTGCACTGACCTGATAAGACGGGTGAAACAGCATGGTAATGCAATCGTCAGGGAACAAGGTGCAGCAGGTGGTGGGGGGGCACTCACCCAGTCCCCACTCACATGAACCGAGGAGCTACTGGCCAACCTGGGGACACCTGCAGACCTCCATCCACAAGCTTTAGCTGGTATTGTGGAGGTGTGTGTCTCTCAACCACCGAGCCTGGAGTTGCCTGGTAAGTCACTACTGCACATAAAACAACTATATTTCACATAGTTACATGTGTTACTGTACAATATGTAATGTAACATCATATGCAAGGCATGTATGCACACATGCACATACTATAGTCTGCTACTCTATGTATGCACAGATGTGCATACTCCATAGTATAGTGTATTGTACTGGCTTATGTGCTAACATGGACATTGCACCCTGTAGCTATCACACAGGTGTGGATAATGATCTTACTGCTGTGACACTCCTGTTTAGGTACCTCTGGCATTTTGCAGTGACAGCAGCCTGTGTCAGGTGAAATTGTTATTATTTACCAGGCTTGATAATGCACAGAATGTATTAATTGCATGCTATCTGCCATAACACACGTACACATAATGTATGGTGTTCCTGTTAATGGACACTGGTCAGACAGTACAGTTGTGTACACTTACCATAAGTGTAGATGTTTGAGTGTATTCACTGTTGCAGTCATTACATTTGGGTAATCTGCTGGCAGGTTGCCCTCAGTCAGCCTGAATACCAAAGTCTTGGGTCCTGCATCAGTTGCTGTCTCCTCTTCCATGACGTCAGGTTGTCAGGGGTATAAAACAAGCAGCCAATGCCATTTTCTTTAGTTTTTCTTGCCCCAGATGTCAGGTGCCCCCAAAAAGGTAGCAAATATATATATATATATATATATATATATATATATATATATTTATATAAACTATATATACATGCATCAATATAAACTTTACCTTCATCTACAAGCAAATACACCACATAGGTTGTAGAAGATAGAGAAGGAAAGATAAACTCCAGAATGAAAGTGGGATGATGGGTGGGTAACCTGGACTGCAACAGTGAATACACCCGAACATCTACATTTATGGTAAGTGTACATAACTGTACTATGTTCTTCGTGTTTCACTGTTGCAGTCATTACATTTGGGAAGAATCCCAAAGCTATGGTTGGGAGGCTGGAGCTAAACAGCATTAGGTGCGGCTATAAGGCCCTGCAGAACTGCAGTGGCAAAGCCTGCCCTGGACATAGAGTAGAGAGGCAAATGATAATGCTTTGTAAAGGTATGAACAGAACTCCAAGTAGCAGTCTGTAGAATGTCTTTGGTTGGTACTCCTCTGAGAAAGGCTGCTGAAGTAGCTGCAGCTCTGGTGGAATGAGACCTAATGCCCTTGGGCACAGGTTTGCCATGGTGTAAGTAGCAGAAGTGAATGCAGTGACTTATCCACTTTGAAATAGTCTGCTTTGAAATAGCCTTTCCTTCTGATCCTGCAGCATATGTCACTAGTAATTGCTCAATTTTTCTTAGAGCTTTAGTCCTGCTGAAGTAGAATCTTAGCTGTCTGTGTACATCCAAGGAATGCAGAATTCTCTCCCCCTTGTTCTGCGGATTTGGATAAAAGGTTGGCAGATGAATAGTTTGGTTAAGAGCCACACTGGAAACCACCTTAGGCATAAATGTTGGATTTGTCCTCAGAGACACTCTGTCTGGGTAAAATATGATAAAAGGCTCCACAGCCATGAGGGCCTGTAGCTCTGAGACTCTTCTTGCAGAAGTAATTGCTAGTAGCAGAGCTGTTTTCCATGATAAGAACTTTATATCAGCATTAGTAGCTGGTTCAAATGGAGGCAGGGTGAGCTTTTCCAAAACATAATTGAGGTCCCATGCAGGTACTGGTGATCTTCTAGGAGGCCTTAGATTTTTGGCTCCTCTAAGATAGTGCTTTAGTAAAGGATGAGAAAAGATTGGTGACTCTGTATTGTAATGAGCCGAAATTGCAGAGGCATGGATTTTAATTGATGAGAAAGATAGACCTTTGTCAAGCATCTCAGTCAAGTATTGTAATATCTGAGAAATATTTGCTTCTGCTGTATCAGTTCCTTGTGCTTGATTTCAAGCACAGAATCTCTTCCATTTATCAGCATAAGATTTTCTAGTACTAGGCCATCTGGCTTCCAAAATGACATCCATCACAGCTTTACTGCGAGGTGTTTGTATAACTACATGATCAGCCATGCTGCCAGGTTCAGTGTCTGGAGTTCATTGTGCAGGATCTGATTGTTTTGCTGGGACAGTAGTTGAGGTCATTGAGGTAAGGTCCAAGCAGGGTATTGAGACAAGTTCCTTAGGATTGGGTACCAATATTGGCGGGGCCAGTCCGGGGCAATTAGTATCATCTTTGGTTTCTCTTGTCTGACTTTTAGTAGGACCTTGGGAAGAAGAGGCAGAGGAGGAAAGATGTAAACTGATAGGTTTTTCCAACTGAAGGGTAGGGCGTCCACTTTCCATGCTTGTCTGTGATAAGTCCTTGTGTAGAATATTTTCAATTGATAGTTTTGAGGAGAGGAAAATAGATCTATGTCTGGGCTCCCCCATTTCTTTGTTATCATGCTGAAGACTTGTGGATCTAGTTTCCACTCGTGAGGGTCCATAAGGTTTCTGCTTAAATCGTCTGCCAGAGCATTTTGTTTTCCTGGCAGGAATTGAGCTTGAAGATGTATTTGGTAAGTCAAAGCTGTGTCCCACAGTGCCATGGCTAATCTGCAAAGGCAGTATGAGTGTGTGCCCCCTGCTTGTTTATATACCACATAACCATGGTGTTGTCCATCTTTATCAGTAGTTGTCCTGGATGAAGTAAGTCCTTGAAGGCTGTCAGGGCATTTTGAACAGCTAACATCTCTTTTTGGTTGATATGTAGATGCATTTGTTTTGGGGTCCATATGCCCTGAATGCATCTTCCCACCATGTGGGCCCCCCAGGCATAATCTGATGCATCTGTTGTTAAGGTTTGGTTGGCAGGGGGTATAGTGAAGGCCCATCCCATGTTTTGGTGACATGCCTTTGCCCACCATAGAAAGTCTTGCTGTAGGCAGGGAATGAGAGGAATCATTGTTTCCAGACTTTGACAATGTTGACTCCATAAACTTCTTAGGTACCATTGAAGTTTCCTCATATGCAGTCTTGTATATGGAATCAGTAGGATACAGGATGCCATGAAGCCCAAAGCCTGCAGAATTTGTCTTGCAGATAACTGGGTTTTTGTTGCCATCAGTTTGAAGTAAGTAGTCAGTTGCCTTTGTTTGTCTGGCATGAGGTAAGCCATCTGGCAGTTGTATTCAAGCTTGCATCCAGGAATTATATCTTTTGAGAGGGTACCAGTTGTGATTTCTTTTTGTTTATTGTGTACCCTAGGCATGTTAGAAGCCTTTTCACAAATGCCAGGTGTTGAAGAAGAATGTCCTTGTTCTCTGCTTGAATGAGACAGTTGTCCAAGTAAGGATATATTTGTATACTTCTTTGTCTGCAAAAAGCAATTACTGGTGCCAGGCACTTTGTAAAGACCCTGGGCACAGTAGATAAGCCAAAGGGCAGTGCAGAGAATTGGTAATGCATTAAGCCAGCCTTAAATCTGAGGTATCTTCTGCACGATTGTCTTATAGGGACATGCAGGTATGCCTCTTTTAGGTCTAATGTCACCAGCCAAGCATTCTTGCCCAGCATGGGCAGAAGCTGCTGCAAAGTCAGCATTTTGAATTTTGGAATGTCCAGGTATGTGTTCAAATTCGATAAATCCAGTATTGGCCGCCAGGCCTTGTCCTTTCTGGGTACCAAGAACAGTCTTGAGTAAAAACCTTGTCCTATTTCCTGTTCTGGTACTGGCTGAATGGCCCCCATATTCATGAGGGATGTAACCTGTTTCTGTGCCTCTGCCCATTGATTTTTTGGCAGATCTGGCCAACCATTTGTCATTGGCAGAGTATGGAAATGGAATCTGTATCCTTGTGATACTATGTTTAGCACCCACTTGTCCTGGGTTATTAACTGCCAATGTTGAGCAAAAAGTGCTACTTTTCCCCCTAAGGGTGCTGCCAAAAGGTAAGTGCTTGGTGAAGGCAGAGGGAAGTCATTGGGACTGTGTACTGTAGGTTTGCGCTTTATCTCCTCCAGATTTGGAGGTAGAAGCACCCCATTGCTTTGACCTGTATGAATCTCGTGCCTGGTATCTGGAACCCTTAGGGCATCTGGATTTGCCCCTTTGAGCTCTGTCTGACACAGGAAAGGACCAATTTTTTGTAGGCCAGTGTCTACCGAATCTTGGTGGCTGCACTTGTAAGAAGTCTTTTACAGTTTGCATAGACTTTGCTTTGTCTTCCATTTTCTTTAAAACCTCTTCTGCCTTAATACCAAACAGAGTATCATGCTGTAAAGGAGCATCCAGTAATTTAGCTTTAACATGATCAGGCAAATTTTGCTCTTTTAGCCAGGCATGCCTCCTAATCACAGATCCAATAACTGCGGCCCTGCAGGAGGCCTTTAAGAAATCAAAACCACATTGCAAGGTATGTTTTCCAATCTGTTCAGCTGCATGCAATAATTCCTGCAATTCTTTATTTTCTGCACATTCAGAAATCAACATCATTTTCTGTTTCAGCAATCCCATAACATGTTGTTGATACTTGAGCATATGAAACTGGCAGTTTAAGGCCCTAATTGCCAAGGTTGCAGATGTATAAACCTTTTTTCCCCATCTATCCAGTGCCCTTGAATCTCAGTCAGAGGGGGTAGGATTGTTTGCTGTTGAGGCCTTAACTCCCTTTGGACCCAGTGAAATAGTTTCAGGATCAGCAGCAGGGTTTCTAAATAAAAATTTGTGCGAGTCAGGGACCCTGTAGTATCTCTCAGGCTTGCTGGGAGCCAGAGGTAAGGAGTCAGGGGTCAAGATTGACTCCGAAAACACATCATCCACAATGTCTAAAACAGGGGTTATTGCTAAAGGCCTGTGCTGAGGGAGAAGAAGGAAATCCCTGAGCCTCTTTTTTGATCCTGAGAAATCTTGACTCTCCCAGTGAAAATGCTCCCTCAAAGTATGCAAGGTTTCTCCAAATGAATAATCCTCAGGAGGTGATGCAGATGGTATAGACTCATCTGCATCAAAAAACTCATAGGGAGGTATAGATAATTCCTGATCAGAAGAAGAATCAGAAGAAATAGAAACCTGATCTGAAGATTCATAATCAGTGTCTTGCCTAGGCCTCTTATCAGGAGGGGGATGGGAAACCCTGATCAAGGTAATAAGGTCTTCAGCCATTTTGAGCATCTGTTTTTTAGGCATAGCGGCCTGTGCACGTGGCTCATGTGTCGTTTTTTTTTAGTTTTAGAAGCTGCTTTTGTCTTTGGTTTTGCAGCTGTCGTCGGTTTGATATAAAAATGTTGAGGCTTGAATACACCCTCAGAAGCTGGAACCTGCTCAGTGGCTCTGGACCCATGCAAGGGAGATACATCTGTGGGTCCAATCCTTTCAGTATCTCGCGGCATGCCGGACTTCACATGGGTCTCGGTAGGGGCCTGTGACTCAAAAGTAGTGGATATAAGGGGCTGTGAAAGCGCCTCACTGAGTACTGGTGAACCAGCGACTGGCTTAGGAGAAGCTTCGTCATCAGTTTTGGACCTCGACTGTCTGTCTCTGTCCTTTTCTTTGCATTTTTTATGTACTCCGATAGTCGGATTGCTATCCAATGACATTTCTGGGTAGTTAAACCTGTTTCCAAAATACTTTGAGGCAAAAATATACCGACGCTTAATAGCGCATTGATTAAATCTATCATAAAACCGACGGCCAGGCACGTTGTGATCAGGGCCTAGGCAAGGAATACAGTATAAATGGAAATCCTTATGAGGTATTTGCTTCCCACAAGTAATGCAATTATTAACTTTTTCTGACATAGGAATGGAACAAGAAAAATGTTTCCCCAACGGGGTACTTAGCTTAAGTGAAGACTTCGGTTCTGAAACTCAAACTCGAATATTTCAGTAGTTGGCCGACCAGCACTTGCGAAATGCTTCTGCTTTGGGCACCACGCGGCAAGAAAGACTGAATAAAATGGCATTGGCTGCTTGTTTTATACCCCTGATGACCTGACATCATGGAAGAGGAGACAGCAACCGACTCAGGACCCAAGACTTTGGAATTCAGGCCGACTGAGGGCAACCTGCCAGCAGATTACCCAAATGTAATGACTGCAACAGTGAAACATGAAGGACATCTGCAATGCATCACACTGTTTACCTATGTGAAGCAATTGAAGACTATATGAAACACCTACACTAAACCTTCCAAACTGTCATTGCCAGATGTGTGGACAACAGCGAATACAATGGTGGAGGTGTTTTTCACTGTAGGGACAGGTACTACATATCAGCATTACACATGTTGGGAATACGAACAGTACTGTACTGAGAGCATATGTGTGCACACACTCTAAATGTGTTGGAGCTGGAGTATGACCGGCCCACAGGATACACCCTTGTGGAGTATACCCTTGCTATGAATGTCACACAATGTCATGTGCTATCAGACATGTCCATGACATGTAGTGGGCTGACTGCAACACTGCTCAACTATCCTGCAAAACATGTCTCACATCCCATTCATACCACCCTTTGTCTGCATAACCCTGTCCTCAGTGGAGCATATGACATCTATGGGTGTATGTCATATGGGATAACACTGACATGTGAAATAAGATAGCCATCACAACCACTGGACTGAACATGTGTACACATGGCCATGGAGGATGGCCAGAGACATGAAGCAACACGCACAGTAGAAGTGATGTACTTGTGTGTACACCCTGTTGTACATTGGCTCGACACAATACAACTATGGCCTTTGTGTAATGGTGATATTGCAGATGTGAAACACTAAACATCATACAGGCCTGTGCACAGCTTGTGTAGGCATAACATGAAACCACCACATAAGATGTCTTGAACATCTTGAGAGTGTCATGACATGGAAGCATTCACCCATACAGTATCCAAATACATACATGTGTTGCACAACATACACATGCATTCACATCAAGCTACAGATACAGTACACTCACCTTGCTGGTGTCAGACATCACTGTCATGCCTGCTCCTCATGTGTGTGAGGTACACAGACGGCATGTAGTACATAGAGTACTGCTAAGTTAGCCATGTGTGGGCATAGTTGGCAGGCATCAGTAATATGGTTGCAGATGTGCAGGGGTGTCATTCATATACCCTTCTGTGACCTGTGTCACACATTCCACATTAGGGTTTATTGTGTATACACCTCAGTGACGTGGGCCACATTCCACATTAGATATGTACTGTATGTGAACATAGTCATGGCTATGAACTGTGTCAGTAGCTCACACTGTATAGCAATTGTGAAGCCACATAATGCCCTGCAATAGCACATCAGCTCAATGTGCAGTATGTCCCTGCATATTTGTAGGGTGGACAGACAACATTGCATCAGTTGAAGGCCCATGTTAGTATAACACGTCCTTGCATTGGGACACCATTATCATACTGTTGATTGGAAGGGACACCATTGTGTTACACATGTATGCATGTCATTCAACACATCAGCAGAAGGCATGTCATACTACATGTGATTGGCAAGGTCATACGCCACACAGCAGGCCGGTATTCTGTAAACCTGTGCTGGTCTGTGGCACCATTGCAAAGTAGGGACAGCCATGTCAAACATGTGTGTACAGCCACATGCACAATGTCTGCACTCAGCTCAGGGGTAGGCAGAATAATGTTGAACAGACATGCATTGCTTTGGGGGAGATATGCAAGCTAGGGCTCAGGCAAACATAGGATGCAGTCGACATACCCTACTGCTCATGTCCTCACACATAGGGGCGGTGGCCAACACAAAGCATCAGTGGCAGATGTACAAAGGTCAGCGATGGTTTGTTAACATGTGGTGTATGTTACACACACCATGGCAGTGCAGTGCAATGGTGCAAAGTGCATGCATTGTGTTGCAGGTATGGGGCATAGGCTACTAACACAAATGGTGCAATACAGGTATGTATGCTAACTACCACTATAATTGTGTAAGGTGCATGCCATCTGCTATAACACATGCATGCTGTTGTGTGCAACTCAGGGATGCATAACTACCACTATAATTGTCTAGGCTGAAACTATAATTGTCTAATCTGAATGCCATCTGCCATATCACCTGCATTTAGCATGAGTGTCTGTCTGTGTCTCTCTGTCTGTGTGTGTGTGTCTCTGTGTGTATGTGTGTGTGTGTGTGTGTGTGTGTGTGTGTGTGTGTGTGTGTGTGTGTGTGTGTCTGTGTGTGTCTGGTATAACTTGTAATGTACAGTTCTTGTCTTCCCCTCACAGATGTTGATGTAGGTGTGTTGCCCTCATGCGGTCCTCCTGATGTTAGTGTCCCCACAGACGCTAGCAGTGATGATGATAGTATGATTGAGGCACAGGCAGGGTTGTCAGGGGCTGAATCTGTGCCATTGGTTGCCATTCCACCTGTCCCCCCCCATCCTCACACACAGTTCCCCTGCCTGCACATACCCCATCACCACTGGCCATAGAGGAAGGACAGTTGGGGGGTGGTAGCATGGAATAGGTTAGTGTGGTGACTATGGAAGGTGTGCCTGCACACCATGATCCCAGTCAACAGACTGGTGATGTCCCACACAGGCATGTGCCCAGCACTGCTCGTAGGAGGACCACTAGCCAACATGCCCCTGCGAGACAAAGCACATCAGCTGGAGTCACCAGATGCATGTTTCAGGCTGTAATAGAGGCACAGACACTTGCTGAATGGCACAACAGAGAAGGTCTGAGGCTTCAGAGGGCTGCTGTCCATTAATTAACTGACAACATCCAGGCACTTGCAAATGCTCACCATCATCTTGCAGATGTTTTGGATAGATGATTGGGTGACATGGCGGGAGTCCTTGACCATGGCATGTCAATCCTCGAATGTGGAATGTCTGTGCTGGAACATCTGGTGGGAGTGAGGTGTCGGGCACGTGGACGTATGTCAGCTATATCCCCTGTTGAAGATCTACGTGAACATGCTACTGCACATGCCCACTCCCATACTGGTGGTAGCAGGTGCAGTGCAGCTGGTGCTGTGCAGTCCACACCAGGACAAAACTGGCCATGTGCACGTGGTCCTGGACGGTCCCAACAGGGACATGATTCCAGTGGATGTGTCATCAGACGGTACCCAATCTAGACCTCTGCCTGGTAGTGCCCGTGCAACCCCTGGCAGGCGCAGGTCATGTGGCCATGGCCGGACACTGTAAACTGTGAAACCTGCCTTGTATAGTCTGTAGCTGTCAATACCCCTGTGTAGGTCAGCCACATGCCAGACCTGTGTGCATGCATATACACACACTGGAAACAAATGTAGGGCACCTCAACACACACACTCCTCATAACATTCACACATGCCCATTTATATCACAGGCCCTAACACACACACATGATGTCATCCAATGGCACAGCCTAGGCCTCTGGCAAGCATTATCACCCTGTGCATATGATGATGCCTGTGCCATATCCCTGTCATCCACACCATCGGTGCAGGGACATGTTCATATGGTCTGATGCACAGGGTGAACATACTAGGTAGACAATTGCAGATTAATATTGTTGAGTAGTGTTGAAAGGCAGCAGACATACCATGTATTACAGTTTAGAATGCATTTTGTACATTTGACAGTGTGTATCATGTAACAACACTAACAGCATGTTGATCTTGATGTTCTGCCTTCCTCTTTCAGGTGTAGTTGCATGTGCCGGGGGATGTCGGTGTTTGCGGGTGTCCCATATGTACATGTTGACTACCCACAGGTCAGTATGACAATACCTGCATGCACTTTGTAGCTTCCACATCAAAGTAATATTCTCCTGTGTTTCAATTATGTTTACTGTTCTAATGATCCAAGAGCATGATAGCTGTCTAGTAAGCTACTGTGTTCAGAGCTGTCACATCCACAGTGGGTGACATCATAGGTATAGTTACCTGGTGCGTGGAGGGGGTAAAAGAGTGGTATGTCAGATGAAAAGGGTAAAGGCCAGTGGAAATAGTGGCTTCTCATTGGGAAGCAGTAATACCCACTGCCCTGACAGCATGCAAACACAGACACACCCACACACTCAGGGATTCACAGACACAGTAACACACACTCTGACACACACAGTTGCCAGTGTTCAGATGAGAAACCCTGACTATGTGCATATCATCATTATAGTACTAAGCAATTACAAGATGCGCCACAGAGATTACACATGCACAGGTAGTTGGAATAGCCTAAGATTGAGGACATCAGTAGGGATATTACAGTGCAGTGAGTGTATGTGGGGAGGTGGGTCCATCAGTAGGCTATGTAGCAACAGGTCACACCCCAGGGTGTACATGTTAACAGGGGGTTAGAATGCCCATCTACGATTGATATCAACAGGGATGCTAGATTGCATTGAGTGGATGGGGGGAGGGGGCATTAACATTTCACTATGGCAAAATACAGCCTCACTCCAGGAACCGGACAGCCATATACACACACACACACACACACACACACACACACACACACACACACACACACACACACACACACACACAGGCATTCACAAATATATACACCTATGTCATACACATATAGCCACTTTACATGTGTGAGGTTTAACCACCTGCCTATGCCTTTCTTTCTACACTTCACTCTGTACTGGTGTCAACAACAGTGTTCTGAAGAGTGATAACCTGTGGGATGTATTCCGAACCATATGTGACATATATGGACACACACACACCCACACGTGCCAGTACTGTGAATCCCATGATAGGTACTACAGATGTACAGCACCATCGCATCCGGTACAATGCTTACTGACTCTTTCCTTTGACAACTGTGCACATATATGCACAATATATGCACAGGGGAGGTATTACTGTTACAGGTGTCATGAGGTTTGCCTTCAGTATCACCCTTACAACATTCTACATTGTCTGTCTTCCACTTCAGTTAATAAAACCTGACCTTAGAGTTACACAGGTTATTGTAGGACTGGTTGTAACACACCAGTGAGCTCTCCTCAGTAATCATTCATCTGCAAAGAAGCCCCACCACTTAGTAGTCATGTCCAAACATCTGTCCATACCTCATGTACAACTTACTGTACTTAGGGCATATCACTATATACAGTTGGAAATGTTGAGGCTGTATTGCAACAGCATGATGTAGTAAGACAACAGTCACGTTCAGACATCAGACACTGCACACACATGGAATCTACACAAACATCAATACATGTATACATATGCGGTCTACATGAGTACGTGCACTAGCAGTTCAAGAGGATACATTCCATACCTTCCCCACGTCATGTGTGAAACATAGCTGAGCATTACACCATAATGGATGTTGTATTCATGTACTGGTAGGACACCATCACTTTCACCGAGTAGCCAAGTGTACATATATTACAACAGCACATATCAGCGAGACACACACAGCATTATTCCATGTCATGCTCCTACAAACTGTTACTTGACAGTACCATGGTGAAGCCAGGGCACTGTAATGGTCAACAGTGAGCACATCATATTTGCCACATACACCTCATGTGTACTGGAAGAGTGCCAGCAATGTGCTCTGTTAGAGCTAGGCAGTACACTCATTCAAGCATGTGCAAGGTCTGTGACTTGTAAATATCTCTCCCCAGCATGTACTGGCTGTTGTGGTACTAAGGCTAATGTCCAGACAGCACAGAGCATGCATGGCTTGCAATTGTTGACATGGGGTATATGTAGGAGCTGTGGCCACACATGGCTGTACATGTCATGAACATATCACCTGTGACTACTCAGGAACATACAGAGCAGAGCTGGATTTCCCTGAGTCTGTCAATACAGGCCTTGTGTAGGTCATATGGTCCTGTTATTTGGGTATGTTTGTAGGCATTGCATTAGGTGGACATGTCTAAAGACATACATGCCACATGGGGTGTTGTACAATATAATAGGTGTCATGGCTGACCAGTAGAGAGGGACTATTACCTCTGCCAACATAGATATCAAACCTTATGTACTGTTAGCATGCTATCTGTCATGTGCATGTGTGTAATGATTGTAGCCACCTGTATGTAGAAAGGAAAATGAAAGCTATGGTAATGTAATTTATGTTGTATGAGTGTGGGATGTACATATCCAGGGCAGGTACAGTTAGGTCATATCCAACCATGAGGGTGTTGTTTACTGGTGTACAGCAACAGTTGACCATGTTAATGCTGACAACATCCGAGGGACCCTGGTATATGTACAACTGAGCTGGTTACAAACAGTGGTATTATTGCATTGCATAACACATTATGCAGCTGTGTCTGTACATGGATACTTTGCACAGTTGATGTAGGCCTAGGTACAGTCCACCAATTGAGGGCTATCTGGTGGTCTACCATACTATGTCATACCACATATGGATGTGTGTTGGTAGTCTGGGAACAAGGTGGTGGATCTATATGAGGATACAACCTAGAATGCAGCATTTGCCACTCTCACCTGTACCTGACTCATCTGTGATGCGTTATGTCGGAGTAGTGTTCTTTACATGTGAGTAGCCTTTATGAATATGTGTACACCACCACCTGGAATCCATACCACTGTTATGGCCCACATGTCTGGATCTGAGTTATATGGTGGTAGTGCAATTGTGCACTACACAGCCTTCAGCCAGGTATTCCTCACTGCACAGATGTTAGTATTCCCCAGTTTAGGTTCAACATTGAGCAAATGGATTACTAAAGCCACACATCTAGCACTGGTTAGCATAAGCATCCAATGCAATTGTCATGTAGGTGTCAGGGTGTTACTTCTGTGTGTAGGACATTTGCCTTGGAATGCCGCTATATGGTTAAATGCGACCTTATTATCCACACACATGTGTAACATGGATGCATGTACTCTGTGTTGAAGGCTCGTCATTCGGTCATGACAGCTCGGAATGACAGACACTGGACAACCTCATAATAACAGTAGGACATTAGCTTATTGTTTTGGTCTAGCAGTTGCCACTCATACAATGACATCACTACGCATGGCATTAATATACTTGGTAGCAAATGCCTCATGTAAGGTGACGGACATCAGCAGAACTTGTGTATATGACCAATGTGAGATATACTTAGGGTAGCAGTCCTGCTAATAATGACAACTACTAACACAGCCGGGAGAGGTCATTTTGACACCTGCACCTCAGTACCATTACACAAGGTGGCTCACACATTATGCTTGCACATGCCACTGTTCCACATATAATGCCACTGTCCACGACCTGCTATCAATGTATGCCTTTCAGGGCAGCAAGGTGTGTGATACATGCTGTAGGTAGTATCCGCCTGTGTGACCCAGGTAACATATTGTCTGTCACGTCCACACATGCATGAATGTGTATACATAACATATCTATGTCAGTACTTCATGTACATGTATGCATGTATATCACACAGTACAGACACAGATATATAATTTACGGGCCACATACAGGTATCAGGTAGTAAACCAATATGATCTGCATATATACTGACAGGTAAGATATACCTAGCTGTAAACCTGTGTGTTTACAATAGGAGTCCATTACAATGTGTTCTGTACATTTAAGTGTTCGAGCATGCACAATGTGGCCTTCAGTAGTTAGACTCGGAGTGCATCCCAAACAGCCCTGTGCTACTAAGTGTATGAGCGTACCCACTGCCACCTTGTGTAATTTGAGTCAGTGCATCCAACAAGCCCTTTGTTACTAAGTGTATGAGCATGCCCAGTATAACCTTGTGTAGTTGTGGTCATAGTGCATCCCAAACGGCCCTGTGCATCCCAAACGGCCCTGTGCTACTAAGTGTACGAGCATGCCTACCGTAACCCTGTATAGTGATAGTAGTTGTCCATTCCACAGATGGCCATACTCCAGTTCAGGTTCCTGTTGTGCTACAACTATACCTCTCAGGCCTACCTGCAGATGACGTGTCTTGTCTGTGCATACAGGTTGTAATGGACACCTACTGTAAACACACAGGTCTACAGCTATGTACGTCGTGACTGTCAGTCTCCCTGTTGTTGTCCTCAATCTCAGAAGAGCAGTCTGACTGCCTTGGAATGTGTAATCTCTGTAGCACATCTCGTAACTGCGTAGTACTGTAATAGTGATCTGTAGATAGGCAGGAGTTCTGATCCCACCACTAGCAACGGTGTGTGTGTGTGTTTGTGTGTGTGACAGCAAATGCCTGAGTGTGTGTGTCAGCAAATGGCTGTGTGTGTGTGTGTGTGTGTGTGTGTGTGTGTGTGTGTGTGTGTGTGTGTGTGTGTGTGTGTGTCAGCAAATGCCTGAGTGTGTATGTCAGCAAATGCCTGAGTGTGTGTGTCAGCAAATGGCTGAGTGTGGTTGTGTGTGTATTTGTGTCTGCATCCTGTCATGTCAGCGGGTTTTGCTGCATTCCAAAGAGATACCTCCTTTTGCACTGGCTTTTATCCTTCTCTTTCCCCCTCCCCACTGCAAGTACTCAGTCATGTGATGTCACCCAGCTCAGAAGTGGAATCAGAGTAAATGTAATTGTATGTGTTCTGTGGCACATACCCCAACTGCATACCACTGTACCAGTTACCTTTACATAGGCAAGATGTGTATGCACAATACTGGCAAGTGTGTGCGTGTTTGTGTGTGTGACTACCCTGTAGCCAGGCATACACATGTGTAATGTCTTTTAGCACACCATGGTAGCCATCTGTGGTGACCGGTGTCTACAAAGTATTACATAGTTAGGAATGGTAAAGAATACACAGTCAAGCATGACTACAGTTGGGTATGTTATTTTCCTGTGCCACTGTTGA